>NW_028320283.1:0-195735 GCF_062004578.1 Staurois parvus
TGGTTACCACAAACACTTCGGGTGGTCAGGATCACACAAATTGCGCTGTGGGAGTGGGGAGTGTGCTCTCAGTCTGACCGCCACTTGATGCGCTTCGGGTGATCGATAAGTATCACATAAATTACGCTGTGCTGGGAAAGTGGTGGAATCAGGCCTCTCGGTAGGATCCCACCGAGTGCTCCAGGGGGTAAACAGGTACCCGGACGCGGGATATATACCAGTGACTAGTCACGATGGGCAGTAGTCAGTCCATGAAGAGAGAGGGGGAACCAGCCCTCTTCAGGGTAAGGACAGCTGCACAACTGATGAAGGTGAGTTTGGGGGGGAAGTCTACAGAACCCCTCAAAAGGTGGAATAAATGGTCGAAGGGTACCAGATGGGAAATTCCCCGGGAAGGGTACATTTGACGCATGGAGGTGGGAAAAATTCATCTCTGAATTTGGACCACGGATGCAGGCGTCAGAACTAGAGATCGCACAGCTATGGCTTCACAGGTCAATCCGATTAGGGAAGCAAGGCATACATAAACTGGTGTCTGTCCGGAAGAACCAGGTGATGTATACCTGGCCTCCAGAGGGAATAAAACAGGAGGATCCGGTGTCAGAGGTGGAGGAAGCTCTTTCAGGGCTGACT
Organism: Staurois parvus; assembly: GCF_062004578.1. NCBI lineage: Eukaryota > Metazoa > Chordata > Amphibia > Anura > Ranidae > Staurois > Staurois parvus. The sequence continues at coordinate 634 of NW_028320283.1, forward strand.
CTACTAAGGCAGGCAGGATCAGGGTCTGCTGGGGTTCCCCAACAACCAACAGTGGCTGAGATAAGTATAACTGCACCTGTCTCTTCTGTTAGTGACGTCACTCTTGATGTACCTTCTGTCTCTATGCCTCAGCCTCTACCTCTACCTCTCCTTTCTTCCTGCTTCACCCCAGCTCCTTCTGTTTCCAACTATGAAGCCTACTCAACAACCGATTTGCAGACTATCTGTGAATCAAGGGGAATAGACACCCGGTTAAAAAACAGGGCGGATTGCATCAAAGCGCTACGAACCACTGATCAGACCCCTGCCCCCCAGCTATACCCTGATCTGAGGGACCTCAAACCTGAAGGTGCAGTAAGCGAGGTGGTTAATCTAAGCCCACCGATGATGCTGGGTCAGCCCTTGCACTCTTCCCGGACCGAGGCCTATCCAGTCAGGGTGCAGCAATTTGAAGGTCCTCCCAATGCACGGGGGGAACGGACTTTAGGGGAACGGGTAGTTTGGCATGTCCCCTTCACCCCGGCAGAGATCCGCACTATTCTGGCTGAGCTCCCGGACTATCGAGTCAATCCGAGAGGATTTGCTCGAATGTTTGGACAAAACCAGTTCAGCTATGGTATGAGCGGGTCAGATTGTGCACAGATCCTACGGGCAAAGGTGGGCATGGAAGTGGCCAGTACAGTGATTGCAGGGTGCTCTATAACCACGCATGAGGAGATGACTTCAGGGGGCAAAGAGTTCTGTACACAGCTAAAGGCAAAGCTTCCAGAAATGTATGGTGCTACCTCTACTACGGACATGATGAAGCTCACCCAGGGTCCTAATGAGGAAAGCGCCTGCTTCTGGCGCCGTCTCAAGCAGACGGCACTGGATGCGGATCTGGAAGTTGGACCTGATGCTCCAACTGAAGGGGTAAAGGTGACCGCGACGCACATTCTGTTGCGGGCCAAATTTTTGGAAGGCATCAATATTAAAATTCGGGAAAGGCTGGTTCTGGCCCGACCCGAATATAATGAGATGTCTATCCCTGCTATCCTTTCCACTCTTGCGGCAATAGAGAGGGAAATGGATAGAAGAAAACAAGACAAGGCCAAAGTTCTTATGTCCCAGACCCCACACGAAAAACCAAGGGATCTGGGTCACAGGAAGGATAGGCCCCCACCCAGGTGCTTCCAGTGCCACCAAACGGGGCACATGAGGAGGAGCTGTCCCCAATTACCTAAAGGTCGGTGGCAGTTCATTCCTGATGAGTCCTCCGCCCCTATGACCACCATGGTAAGTAACTCCTATGAATTCTCATAGGAAGTTGACAAATCGGTGTCGGCCCAGATCCATCTTTTTCTAGAGGAATTAAAATATCCCCTCCCTTGCCTCACCGACACCAGTGCAGCAAGAACGGTCCTGCGAAAACAGGACATCCAAGGCAAGGTACCCCTCTCAGGGGAAAACCCTCCTAACCCCTACTAACCTCACTATCAAACGATGCACTATTCTTAACCCAGCTTCTCTTCTTCCTGTGTCGGAAGATGAGAAGGGGGGGGAGGACAGCAATGACAGTGCTGAATTTTGCAACACGACTAACAATACTAACACCTCTTCTGCTAACATGTCTTCTTTGTCCACTACTAATCTCTCTTCCAAAGGACACGACTGCATCTCTTTGGTGGAACTGGAGTCAGCGGCGACACACCCCATATCACCCCGAGAGTAGCGGTAAGGTTGAACGTCTTCCGATACCCAAAAACCTTGGCCTGAATGTCTCCCCATTGCCCCCTATTCCATCCGGAATGCCCCTCGGCAACCACATGGGCTGTCACCCTACGAGGTGTTGTTTGGGGGACCTCCCAAAACAGGGTTGTACTTTCCTCAACAGTTGTTGTCTTTGCATTCACAGCTTACAGGTTATGTGCAATCTCTGCAACGGGAGCTGCAGAAGATACACCATCGGGTTCGCGAATCGCTCCCCGATCCAAATACAATAACAGGTGTTCTTTCTATTGAGCCAGGTGATTGGGTCGTCCTAAAGAAACATCAAAGAACCGGACTCGAGCCACGGTTCACCGGACCATACCAAGTCCAGCTGACGACACCTACCTCACTCAAGCTCGAGGGACGAGACAACTGGGTGCACGCAAGCCACTGCAAGAAGCTTCTCAGCTACACCAGAGAATGAGGGGTGTCATTTTCCTTTTTCTTTTTGTTTGTATGTCTTACATGTGTGTGAACGGAGGAAAAGATGGCAGATACCCCAACCTTTTATTTAAAATGCACCTGCGTTTAGCCAGAACCGCCAACAAAACCAACTGTTGGGTATGCTCAAAGCCCCCACCCAGTCATCACATGTCCGCAATGGCCGCTGTTCATGCCCTATATGACATCCGCGTCGGCATGAAAAAGCAAGGGACCCCTGGTCAGCCCCCACGTAGACATTTGTCGGTAGAACTTAATGACACATTTTTAGCAGGTAACATCAGTTTCAGCACCAATATTAGCTCTAGCTCCTGTAGGGCCCTCGTCAGTCCATTATGGGTAACTGGGCAGCTAGGCAGCCCTCAGGTGTGCTTTAACATCAGCTTTGGCACAGGTAACAAGTTTGTTGGGACTACCACCTGCGAGGGAGGTATAACTGTCAATCTGACTAACCAGACTTCCCTTCTGAGTAACCACACTGACCGACCAGACCACGTGTGTTGGAAGGACGGATGTGATGTGCAGACTGAGGGAGCAATCCCCCAGTCTGTGCAACTGTTGCTCAGTGCCAGAGGCCGAACGAGGAACTCCTCCTGCTCTGCTCTGACAGGTCCATACTATTTTCTGTGTGGTTCGGCAGCCTATAGAACATTTCCCCAGAACGCGAAAGGTTCGTGTGCCCTCATAAAGCTAGTCCCCGCATCCTATGTAGTGATGGACCATGAAGAGTTGATGGTCCACAAGAAGGTAAGGATGGCAGGGAGAGTTCGCAGGGAACTGTTCTCTGAGGGCGACCAAGCATGGGCTTGGTTCCCCTCATGGACAGGATGGGGAATAGAACTTATGAAGCGCCTGAACAATTTTTCTGTCATAGTGGATAGTATGTTTAACGAGACCGTAGAGGCTGTCAGAGAAATTGCCCAAGAACAACGGCAGATGGGAATTTTAGTGCTTCAGGAGAAGATGGCCCTTGATTACCTTTTAGCCGCCAAAGGGGGGTTCTGTGAGTTCATCGGAGAGGATTGTTGTACTTGGATAGAAGACACCGATGACAAGGTCCAGGCCCATATGGACAAAGTTAGTGAACTACAGGGAAAAGCTAGAGCTATAGCTAGTGAGGGTTGGAATCCGTTCAAGGGTTTGGGAGGATTGGGAGATTTCCTGTTCTCCATCGGATCTTGGTTGAAGGAAGTGGGAGTGTATATCCTGATGCTTCTCTTTTTCATCTGCCTTTTATATGCCGCGGTGAGATGTTCCTGTTGCCTCATCGACCGTGTAAACCAAGCTCGGGCAGACGACCACATCTCCATGCCCGCTCCTGGGATCCCACTCCAACCACTGATCGGAGGAAGACCTCACCAACCATCCACCTTCTCTACAGATTACGTCCTGGCTTCCCTCTAATTTATCTCTCTGAAGACCACATTCTCCAAGACCTTCAAGCAAGCTTCAAGCCTCATCATGGTTTGTGTCTGCGATTTGGAAAACTGTCTGGGTCGAGACCAGCCTTGTGTGGCCCCGTCTGCAGGGGCAATTTGAGAATCTGTTGCTGGATCTCCCCAGACCACCGTGGGATCACAAGCTTTATTCATACCACAAGTCTGTTTGTGGTTTTTGCAAGAGCCTTCCTGTAGTGAAGGTTCCAACGCTCTTGAGGATCATCGCTTCAATCAAGCCTGTTTGCGTCGAGTCTGCGTCGGGTCTTGTTGTTTCAGGTACCCCGTGGAGCTTTATTCTCAGGGACAACTACAGGAACTCTTTGAAGTTTGAGACTACACCCATCAAGCTGAAGAAGATCAAGAAGGGACACGAGGAGAATATGATAAAACAGGAGGGAATGTCATGGAAATTTTGTATTGTTGGTCGAACTTTAAATGTGTCATGTATTTGTGTTATTCATATGTCTCTCGTGTGGCTTAATTAAAGCTCTGAAGGCTGCAATTGGGCCATGCGCATGTACAATGTATGTATTACAGTACTCAGCTTGGTAATGGATGAGATGGCAGATCTGCGCTTATAGACCGGCGTGTATACCACCACGGCATTCCATGCGAATGCTGCTGTCAGTAGACCGTGGGCCTGTATCCGCATATCAGCAGCATGGTACCACGTGGGCTTCATAACGCAATGCGCAAGCGGTGTGAACTCCACGTGTAGGCTTATGCATATCTTACAACCCATTACTAACTTGAAACTGTATCTGGGATGGATGTGTTTTAATAAAGATCGTATCGGGCCCATCCAGGTACAGACTGATATTTTTAGGGAGTGCTTGTGCAGAGAATTTACATACCAATAGAAGCTAGTAGGACAGGAAATATGACCTCAGATGGCTCATAGGGGGGAAGGGGAGGAAGTCTGCTGACCTCAGAAGGTTCATGGGGGAGGACCAGTGATAGATAATAGCAAAGGCTATGCTCCAATTGGAATGTACATCCTCTGTATAAGCAATCCCCATTGTATTGTTCGGTGGGAGGGATTGACTTTATTCATGTGGGGGGCATGTGTGTATTCTTAATAAAACAGAGAGCTGAGCCTAAAATCAGCCCTTATGTGAGTTGCAACCAGCCTTAGAGTGTCGTGTGATCATTCCAGGGTAACGGAGCTCCATCACCCACAAATTCAACAGAACCAAAGTATTTGGATGGGCAGGAATCGTGTAGTTTGGCTGCAGTCGTGGTAAGCGAGATTCGCACAGCTTTATGGGGGATTTCTGCGCATCCAACTGCGAGTACTCACGGTAAGGAGAAATTCGGTAAAGCGAATTTCCAAGACACGAGGCTGACACCAGACCGACCCCGTCACGAGGCGAGGATGACACCAGACCGACACCGTCACTAGCGAGGATGACACCAGACCGACACCGTCACGAGGCGAGGCTGACACCAGACCGACACCGTCACGAGGCGAGGCTGACACCAGACCGACCCCGTCACTAGCGAGGCAGACACCAGACTGACACCGTCACGAGGAGAGGCTGACACCAGACTGAAACCGTCACTAGCGAGGCTGACACCAGACCGACCCCGTCACGAGGCGAGGATGACACCAGACCGACACCGTCACTAGCGAGGATGACACCAGACCGACACCGTCACGAGGCGAGGCTGACACCAGACCGACACCGTCACGAGGCGAGGCTGACACCAGACCGACACCGTCACGAGGCGAGGCTGACACCAGACCGACACCGTCACGAGGCGAGGCTGACACCAGACCGACCCCGTCACGAGGCGAGGATGACACCAGACCGACACCGTCAGTAGCGAGCATGACACCAGACCGACACCGTCACGAGGCGAGGCTGACACCAGACCGACACCGTCACTAGCGAGGGTGACACCAGACCGACCCCGTCACTAGCGAGGCTGACACCAGACTGACACCGTCACGAGGCGAGGCTGACACCAGACCGACACCGTCACGAGGCGAGGCTGACACCAGACCGACACCGTCACGAGGCGAGGCTGACACCAGACCGACCCCGTCACGAGGCGAGGATGACACCAGACCGACCCCGTCACTAGCGAGGCTGACACCAGACCGACACCGTCACGAGGAGAGGCTGACACCAGACTGAAACCGTCACTAGCGAGGCTGACACCAGACTGACACCGTCACGAGGAGAGGCTGACACCAGACTGACACCGTCACGAGGAGAGGCTGACACCAGACTGACACCGTCACTAGCGAGGCTGACACCAGACTGACACCGTCACTAGCGAGGCTGACACCAGACCGACACCGTCACGAGGAGAGGCTGACACCAGACCGAAACCGTCACTAGCGAGGCTGACACCAGACCGACAACCGTCACGAGGAGAGGCTGACACCAGACCGACCCAGTCACGAGGAGAGGCTGACACCAGACCGACACCGTCACGAGGAGAGGCTGACACCAGACCGACACCGTCACGAGGAGAGGCTGATAACCAGACCGACCCCGTCACTAGCGAGGCTGACACCAGACCGACCCCGTCACGAGGCGAGGATGACACCAGACCGACACCGTCACTAGCGAGGATGACACCAGACCGACACCGTCACGAGGCGAGGCTGACACCAGACCGACACCGTCACGAGGCGAGGCTGACACCAGACCGACACCGTCACGAGGCGAGGCTGACACCAGACCGACCCCGTCACTAGCGAGGCTGACACCAGACCGACCCCGTCACTAGCGAGGCTGACACCAGACCGACACCGTCACGAGGAGAGGCTGACACCAGACTGAAACCGTCACTAGCGAGGCTGACACCAGACTGACACCGTCACGAGGAGAGGCTGACACCAGACTGACACCGTCACGAGGAGAGGTTGACACCAGACTGAAACCGTCACTAGCGAGGCTGACACCAGACTGACACCGTCACTAGCGAGGCTGACACCAGACCGACACCGTCACGAGGAGAGGCTGACACCAGACCGAAACCGTCACTAGCGAGGCTGACACCAGACCGACAACCGTCACGAGGAGAGGCTGACACCAGACCGAACCCGTCACGAGGAGAGGCTGACACCAGACCGACACCGTCACGAGGAGAGGCTGACACCAGACCGACCCCGTCACTAGCGAGGCAGACACCAGACTGACACCGTCACGAGGAGAGGCTGACACCAGACTGAAACCGTCACTAGCGAGGCTGACACCAGACCGACCCCGTTACGTGGAGAGGCTGACACCAGACCGACCCCGTCACGAGGAGAGGCTGACACCAGACCGACACCGTCACGAGGAGAGGCTGACACCAGACCGACACCGTCACGAGGAGAGGCTGATAACCAGACCGACCCCGTCACTAGCGAGGCTGAAACCAGACCGACCCCGTCACGAGGCGAGGATGACACCAGACCGACACCGTCACTAGCGAGGATGACACCAGACCGACACCGTCACGAGGCGAGGCTGACACCAGACCGACCCCGTCACTAGCGAGGCTGACACCAGACCGACACCGTCACGAGGAGAGGCTGACACCAGACTGATACCGTCACTAGCGAGGCTGACACCAGACTGACACCGTCACGAGGAGAGGCTGACACCAGACTGACACCGTCACGAGGAGAGGCTGACACCAGACTGAAACCGTCACTAGCGAGGCTGACACCAGACTGACACCGTCACTAGCGAGGCTGACACCAGACCGACACCGTCACTAGGAGAGGCTGACACCAGACCGACCCCGTCACTAGCGAGGCTGACACCAGACCGACCCCGTCACGAGGAGAGGATGACACCAGACCGACACCGTCACTAGCGAGGATGACACCAGACCGACACCGTCACGAGGCGAGGATGACACCAGACCGACACCGTCACTAGCGAGGATGACACCAGACCGACCCCCGTCACGAGGAGAGGCTGACACCAGACCGACCCCGTCACGAGGAGAGGCTGACACCAGACCGACACCGTCACTAGCGAGGCTGACATCAGACCGACACCGTCACTAGCGAGGCTGACACCAGACCGACCCCGTCACGAGGAGAGGCTGACACCAGACCGACCCCGTCACGAGGCGAGGATGACACCAGACCGACACCGTCACTACCGAGGATGACACCAGACCGACCCCTGTCACGAGGAGAGGCTGACACCAGACCGACCCCGTCACGAGGAGAGGCTGACACCAGACTGACACCGTCACTAGCGAGGCTGACACCAGACCGACACCGTCACGAGGAGAGGCTGACACCAGACCGACCCCGTCACTAGCGAGGCTGACACCAGACCGACCCCGTCACGAGGCGAGGATGACACCAGACCGACACCGTCACTAGCGAGGATGACACCAGACCGACACCGTCACGAGGAGAGGCTGACACCAGACTGAAACCGTCAATAGCGAGGCTGACACCAGACCGACCCCCGTCACGAGGAGAGGCTGACACCAAACCGACCCCGTCACGAGGAGAGGCTGACACCAGACCGACACCGTCACTAGCGAGGATGACACCAGACCGACACCGTCACGAGGCGAGGATGACACCAGACCGACACCGTCACTACCGAGGATGACACCAGACCGACCCCCGTCACGAGGAGAGGCTGACACCAGACTGACCCAGTCACGAGGAGAGGCTGACACCAGACCGACACCGTCACTAGCGAGGCTGACACCAGACCGACTCCGTCACGAGGCGAGGCTGACACCAGACCGACCCCGTCACGAGGAGAGGCTGACACCAGACCGACCCCGTCACGAGGAGAGGCTGACACCAGACGGACCCCGTCACGAGGAGAGGCTGACACCAGACCGACACCGTCACAAGGAGAGGCTGACACCAGTCCGACCCCGTCACTAGCGAGGCTGACACCAGACCGACCCCGTCACGAGGCGAGGATGACACCAGACCGACACCGTCACTAGCGAGGATGACACCAGACCGACACCGTCACGAGGCGAGGCTGACACAGGACCGACACCGTCACGAGGCGAGGCTGACACCAGACCGACACCGTCACGAGGCGAGGCTGACACCAGACCGACACTGTCACGAGGCGAGGCTGACACCAGACCGACCCCGTCACTAGCGAGGCTGACACCAGACCGACCCCGTCACTAGCGAGGCTGACACCAGACCGACACCGTCACGAGGAGAGGCTGACACCAGACTGAAACCGTCACTAGCGAGGCTGACACCAGACCGACCCCCGTCACGAGGAGAGGCTGACACCAAACCGACCCCGTCACGAGGAGAGGCTGACACCAGACCGACACCGTCACTAGCGAGGATGACACCAGACCGACACCGTCACGAGGCGAGGATGACACCAGACCGACACCGTCACTACCGAGGATGACACCAGACCGACCCCCGTCACGAGGAGAGGCTGACACCAGACCGACCCCGTCACGAGGAGAGGCTGACACCAGACCGACACCGTCACTAGCGAGGCTGACACCAGACCGACACCGTCACGAGGCGAGGCTGACACCAGACCGACCCCGTCACGAGGAGAGGCTGACACCAGACCGACCCCGTCACGAGGAGAGGCTGACACCAGACGGACCCCGTCACGAGGAGAGGCTGACACCAGACCGACACCGTCACTAGCGAGGCTGACACCAGACCGACCCCGTCACGAGGCGAGGATGACACCAGACCGACACCGTCACGAGGCGAGGATGACACCAGACCGACACCGTCACGAGGCGAGGCTGACACCAGACCGACCCCGTCACTAGCGAGGCTGACACCAGACCGACCCCGTCACTAGCGAGGCTGACACCAGACCGACACCGTCACGAGGAGAGGCTGACACCAGACTGAAACATTCACTAGCGAGGCTGACACCAGACTGACACCGTCACGAGGAGAGGCTGACACCAGACTGACACCGTCACGAGGAGAGGCTGACACCAGACTGAAACCGTCACTAGCGAGGCTGACACCAGACTGACACCGTCACTAGCGAGGCTGACACCAGACCGACACCGTCACGAGGAGAGGCTGACACCAGACCGAAACCGTCACTAGCGAGGCTGACACCAGACCGACCCCGTCACGAGGAGAGGCTGACACCAGACCGACCCCGTCACGAGGAGAGGCTGACACCAGACCGACACCGTCACGAGGAGAGGCTGACACCAGACCGACACCGTCACGAGGCGAGGCTGACACCAGACCGACACCGTCACGAGGCGAGGCTGACACCAGACCGACACCGTCACGAGGCGAGGCTGACACCAGACCGACACCGTCACGAGGCGAGGCTGACACCAATCCGACACCGTCACTAGCGAGGCTGACACCAGACCGACCCCGTCACGAGGCGAGGCTGACACCAGACCGACACCGTCACGAGGAGAGGCTGACACCAGACCGACCCCGTCACGAGGCGAGGATGACACCAGACCGACACCGTCACTAGCGAGCATGACACCAGACCGACACCGTCACGAGGCGAGGCTGACACCAGACCGACCCCGTCACGAGGAGAGGCTGACACCAGACCGACCCCGTCACGAGGAGAGGCTGACACCAGACCGACCCCGTCACGAGGAGAGGCTGACACCAGACCGACACCGTCACTAGAGAGGCTGACACCAGACCGACCCCGTCACGAGGCGAGGCTGACACCAGACCGACACCGTCACGAGGCGAGGATGACACCAGACCGACACCGTCACTAGCGAGGATGACACCAGACCGACACCGTCACGAGGCGAGGCTGACACCAGACCGACACCGTCACGAGGCGAGGCTGACACCAGACCGACACCGTCACGAGGCGAGGCTGACACCAGACCGACACCGTCACGAGGCGAGGCTGACACCAGACCGACCCCGTCACTAGCGAGGCTGACACCAGACCGACCCCGTCACTAGCGAGGCTGACACCAGACCGACCCCGTCACTAGCGAGGCTGACACCAGACCGACACCGTCACGAGGAGAGGCTGACACCAGACTGAAACTTTCACTAGCGAGGCTGACACCAGACTGACACCGTCACGAGGAGAGGCTGACACCAGACCGACACCGTCACGAGGAGAGGCTGACACCAGACTGAAACCGTCACTAGCGAGGCTGACACCAGACTGACACCGTCACGAGGAGAGGCTGACACCAGACTGACACCGTCACGAGGAGAGGCTGACACCAGACTGAAACCGTCACTAGCGAGGCTGACACCAGACTGACACCGTCACTAGCGAGGCTGACACCAGACCGACACCGTCACGAGGAGAGGCTGACACCAGACCGAAACCGTCACTAGCGAGGCTGACACCAGACCGACCCCCGTCACGAGGAGAGGCTGACACCAGACCGACCCCGTCACGAGGAGAGGCTGACACCAGACCGACACCGTCACGAGGAGAGGCTGACACCAGACCGACCCCGTCACTAGCGAGGCAGACACCACACCGACACCGTCACGAGGAGAGGCTGACACCAGACTGAAACCGTCACTAGCGAGGCTGACACCAGACCGACCCCGTCACGAGGAGAGGCTGACACCAGACCGACCCCGTCACGAGGAGAGGCTGACACCAGACCGACACCGTCACGAGGAGAGGCTGACACCAGACCGACACCGCCACGAGGAGAGGCTGACACCAGACCGACCCCGTCACTAGCGAGGCTGACACCAGACCGACCCCGTCACGAGGCGAGGATGACACCAGACCGACACCGTCACTAGCGAGGATGACACCAGACCGACACCGTCACGAGGAGAGGCTGACACCAGACCGACACCGTCACGAGGCGAGGCTGACACCAGACCGACCCCGTCACTAGCGAGGCTGACACCAGACCGACCCCGTCACTAGCGAGGCTGACACCAGACCGACACCGTCACGAGGAGAGGCTGACACCAGACTGATACCGTCACCAGCGAGGCTGACACCAGACTGACACCGTCACGAGGAGAGGCTGACACCAGACTGACACCGTCACGAGGAGAGGCTGACACCAGACTGAAACCGTCACTAGCGATGCTGACACCAGACTGACACCGTCACTAGCGAGGCTGACACCAGACCGACACCGTCACGAGGAGAGGCTGACACCAGACTGAAACCGTCACTAGCGAGGCTGACACCAGACCGACCCCCGTCACGAGGAGAGGCTGACACCAAACCGACCCCGTCACGAGGAGAGGCTGACACCAGACCGACACCGTCACTAGCGAGGATGACACCAGACCGACACCGTCACGAGGCGAGGATGACACCAGACAGACACCGTCACTACCGAGGATGACACCAGACCGACCCCCGTCACGAGGAGAGGCTGACACCAGACCGACCCCGTCACGAGGAGAGGCTGACACCAGACCGACACCGTCACGAGAAGAGGCTGACACCAGACCGACACCGTCACGAGGAGAGGCTGACACCAGACTGACACCGTCACTAGCGAGGCTGACACCAGACCGACACCGTCACGAGGAGAGGCTGACACCAGTCCGACCCCGTCACTAGCGAGACTGACACCAGACCGACCCCGTCATGAGGCGAGGATGACACCAGACCGACACCGTCACTAGCGAGGATGACACCAGACCGACACCGTCACGAGGAGAGGCTGACACCAGACTGAAACCGTCACTAGCGAGGCTGACACCAGACCGACCCCCGTCACGAGGAGAGGCTGACACTAAACCAACCCCGTCACGAGGAGAGGCTGACACCAGACCGACACCGTCACTAGCGAGGATGACACCAGACCGACACCGTCACAAGGTGAGGATGACACCAGACCGACACCGTCACTAGCGAGGATGACACCAGACCGACCCCCGTCACGAGGAGAGGCTGACACTAAACCGACCCCGTCACGAGGAGAGGCTGACACCAGACCGACACCGTCACTAGCGAGGATGACACCAGACCGACACCGTCACGAGGTGAGGATGACACCAGACCGACACCGTCACTAGCGAGGCTGACACCAGACCGACACCGTCACTAGCGAGGCTGACACCAGACCGACACCGTCACGAGGCGAGGCTGACACCAGACCGACCCTGTCACGAGGAGAGGCTGACACCAGACGGACCCCGTCACGAGGAGAGGCTGACACCAGACCGACACCGTCACGAGGAGAGGCTGACACCAGACGGACCCCGTCACGAGGAGAGGCTGACACCAGACCGACACCGTCACGAGGAGAGGCTGACACTAGACCGACCCCGTCACTAGCGAGGCTGACACCAGACCGACCCCGTCACGAGGCGAGGATGACACCAGACCGACACCGTCACTAGCGAGGATGACACCAGTCCGACACCGTCACGAGGCGAGGCTGACACCAGACGGACCCCGTCACGAGGAGAGGCTGACACCAGACCGACACCGTCACTAGCGAGGCTGACACCAGACCGACCCCGTCACGAGGCGAGGATGACACCAGACCGACACCGTCACGAGGCGAGGATGACACCAGACCGACACCGTCACTAGCGAGGATGACACCAGACCGACACCGTCACGAGGCGAGGCTGACACCAGACCGACACCGTCACGAGGCGAGGCTGACACCAGACCGACACCGTCACGAGGCGAGGCTGACACCAGACCGACACCGTCACGAGGCGAGGCTGACACCAGACCGACCCCGTCACTAGCGAGGCTGACACCAGACCGACCCCGTCACTAGCGAGGCTGACACCAGACCGACCCCGTCACTAGCGAGGCTGACACCAGACCGACACCGTCACGAGGAGAGGCTGACACCAGACTGAAACTTTCACTAGCGAGGCTGACACCAGACTGACACCGTCACGAGGAGAGGCTGACACCAGACTGACACCGTCACGAGGAGAGGCTGACACCAGACCGACCCCGTCACTAGCGAGGCTGACACCAGACCGACCCCGTCACGAGGCGAGGATGACACCAGACCGACACCGTCACTAGCGAGGATGACACCAGACCGACACCGTCACGAGGCGAGGCTGACACCAGACCGACACCGTCACGAGGCGAGGCTGACACCAGACCGACACCGTCACGAGGCGAGGCTGACACCAGACCGACCCCGTCACTAGCGAGGCTGACACCAGACCGACCCCGTCACTAGCGAGGCTGACACCAGACCGACACCGTCACGAGGAGAGGCTGACACCAGACTGATACCGTCACTAGCGAGGCTGACACCAGACTGACACCATCACGAGGAGAGGCTGATACCAGACTGACACCGTCACGAGGAGAGGCTGACACCAGACTGAAACCGTCACTAGCGAGGCTGACACCAGACTGACACCGTCACTAGTGAGGCTGAAACCAGACCGACACCGTCACGAGGAGAGGCTGACACAAGACCGACCCCGTCACTAGCGAGGCTGACACCAGACCGACCCCGTCACGAGGCGAGGATGACACCAGACCGACACCGTCACTAGCGAGGATGACACCAGACCGACACCGTCACGAGGAGAGGCTGACACCAGACTGAAACCGTCACTAGCGAGGCTGACACCAGACCGACCCCCGTCACGAGGAGAGGCTGACACCAAACTGACCCCGTCACGAGGAGAGGCTGACACCAGACGGACACCGTCACGAGGAGAGGCTGACACCAGACCGACCCCGTCACTAGCGAGGCTGACACCAGACCGACCCCGTCACGAGGCGAGGATGACACCAGACCGACACCGTCACTAGCGAGGATGACACCAGACCGACACCGTCACGAGGCGAGGCTGACACCAGACCGACACCGTCACGAGGCGAGGCTGACACCAGACCGACACCGTCACGAGGCGAGGCTGACACCAGACCGACCCCGTCACTAGCGAGGCTGACACCAGACCGACCCCGTCACTAGCGAGGCTGACACCAGACCGACACCGTCACGAGGAGAGGCTGACACCAGACTGATACCGTCACTAGAGAGGCTGACACCAGACTGACACCATCACGAGGAGAGGCTGACACCAGACTGACACCGTCACGAGGAGAGGCTGACACCAGACTGAAACCGTCACTAGCGAGGCTGACACCAGACTGACACCGTCACTAGCGAGGCTGAAACCAGACCGACACCGTCACGAGGAGAGGCTGACACAAGACCGACCCCGTCACTAGCGAGGCTGACACCAGACCGACCCCGTCACGAGGCGAGGATGACACCAGACCGACACCGTCACTAGCGAGGATGACACCAGACCGACACCGTCACGAGGAGAGGCTGACACCAGACTGAAACCGTCAATAGCGAGGCTGACACCAGACCGACCCCCGTCACGAGGAGAGGCTGACACCAAACCGACCCCGTCACGAGGAGAGGCTGACACCAGACGGACACCGTCACTAGCGAGGATGACACCAGACCGACACCGTCACGAGGCGAGGATGACACCAGACCGACACCGTCACTAGCGAGGATGACACCAGACCGACCCCCGTCACGAGGAGAGGCTGACACCAGACCGACCCCGTCACGAGGAGAGGCTGACACCAGACCGACACCGTCACTAGCGAGGCTGACACCAGACCGACCCCGTCACGAGGAGAGGCTGACACCAGACCGACCCTGTCACGAGGAGAGGCTGACACCAGACGGACCCCGTCACGAGGAGAGGCTGACACCAGACCGACACCGTCACGAGGCGAGGCTGACACCAGACTGAAACCGTCACTAGCGAGGCTGACACCAGACCGACCCCGTCACGAGGAGAGGCTGACACCAGACCGACACCGTCACGAGGCGAGGCTGACACCAGACCGACACCGTCACGAGGCGAGGCTGACACCAGACCGACACCGTCACGAGGCGAGGCTGACACCAGACCGACACCGTCACGAGGCGAGGCTGACACCAGACCGACCCCGTCACTAGCAAGGCTGACACCAGACCGACCCCGTCACTAGCGAGGCTGACACCAGACCGACCCCGTCACTAGCGAGGCTGACACCAGACTGACACCGTCACGAGGAGAGGCTGACACCAGACTGACACCGTCATGAGGAGAGGCTGACACCAGACTGAAACCGTCACTAGCGAGGCTGACACCAGACCGACCCCGTCACGAGGCGAGGATGACACCAGACCGACACCGTCACTAGGGAGCATGACACCAGACCGACACCGTCACGAGGCGAGGCTGACACCAGACTGAAACCGTCACTAGCGAGGCTGACACCAGACCGACCCCGTCACGAGGAGAGGCTGACACCAGACCGACACGGTCACGAGGCGAGGCTGACACCAGACCGACACCGTCACGAGGCGAGGCTGACACCAGACCGACACCGTCACTAGCGAGGCTGACACCAGACCGACCCCGTCACTAGCGAGGCTGACACCAGACCGACACCGTCACGAGGAGAGGCTGACACCAGACTGAAACCGTCACTAGCGAGGCTGACACCAGACTGAAACCGTCACTAGCGAGGCTGACACCAGACTGACACCGTCACGAGGAGAGGCTGACACCAGACTGACACCGTCACGAGGAGAGGCTGACACCAGACTGAAACCGTCACTAGCGAGGCTGACACCAGACTGGCACCGTCACTAGCGAGGCTGACACCAGACCGACACCGTGACGAGGAGAGGCTGACACCAGACCAAAACCGTCACTAGCGAGGCTGACACCAGACCGACCCCCGTCACGAGGAGAGGCTGACACCAGACCGACACCGTCACTAGCGAGCATGAGACCAGACCGACACCGTCACGAGGAGAGGCTGACACCAGACCGACCCCGTCACTAGCGAGGCAGACACCAGACTGACACCGTCATGAGGAGAGGCTGACACCAGACTGAAACCGTCACTAGCGAGGCTGACACCAGACCGACCCCGTCACGAGGAGAGGCTGACACCAGACCGACACCGTCACGAGGAGAGGCTGACACCAGACCGACACCGTCACGAGGAGAGGCTGACACCAGACCGACCCCGTCACTAGCGAGGCTGACAGTAGACCGACACTGTCACGAGGAGAGGCTGACACCAGACTGAAACCGTCACTAGCGAGGCTGACACCAGACTGACACCGTCACGAGGAGAGGCTTACACCAGACTGACACCGTCACGAGGAGAGGCTGACACCAGACTGAAACCGTCACTAGCGAGGCTGACACCAGACTGACACCGTCACTAGCGAGGCTGACACCAGACCGACACCGTCACGAGGAGAGGCTGACACCAGACCGAAACCTTCACTAGCGAGGCTGACACCAGACCGACCCCCGTCACGAGGAGAGGCTGACACCAGACCGACCCCGTCACGAGGAGAGGCTGACACCAGACCGACACCGTCACGAGGAATGGCTGACACCAGACCGACCCCGTCACGAGGCGAGGATGACACCAGACCAACACCGTCACTAGCGAGCATGACACCAGACCGACACCGTCACGAGGCGAGGCTGACACCAGACTGAAACCGTCACTAGCGAGGCTGACACCAGACCGACCCCGTCACGAGGAGAGGCTGACACCAGACCGACCCCGTCACGAGGAGAGGCTGACACCAGACCGACACCGTCACGAGGAGAGGCTGACACCAGACCGACACCGTCACGAGGCGAGGTTGACACCAATCCGACACCGTCACTAGCGAGGCTGACACCAGACCGAAACCGTCACTAGCGAGGCTGACACCAGACCGACCCCATCACGAGGAGAGGCTGACACCAGACCGACCCCGTCACGAGGAGAGGCTGACACCAGACCGACACCGTCACGAGGAGAGGCTGACACCAGACCGACCCCGTCACTAGCGAGGCAGACACCAGACTGACACCGTCACGAGGAGAGGCTGACACCAGACTGATACCGTCACTAGCGAGGCTGACACCAGACTGACACCGTCACGAGGAGAGGCTGACACCAGACTGACACCGTCACGAGGAGAGGCTGACACCAGACTGAAACCGTCACTAGCGAGGCTGACACCAGACTGACACAGTCACTAGCGAGGCTGACACCAGACCGACACCGTCACGAGGAGAGGCTGACACCAGACCGACCCCGTCACTAGCGAGGCTGACACCAGACCGACCCCGTCACGAGGAGAGGCTGACACCAGACCGACACCGTCACGAGGAGAGGCTGACACCAGACCGACACCGTCACGAGGCGAGGCTGACACCAATCCGACACCGTCACTAGCGAGGCTGACACCAGACCGACCCCGTCACGAGGAGAGGCTGACACCAGACCGACACCGTCACGAGGAGAGGCTGACACCAGACCGAAACCGTCACTAGCGAGGCTGACACCAGACCGACCCCCGTCACGAGGAGAGGCTGACACCAGACCGAAACCGTCACTAGCGAGGCTGACACCAGACCGACCCCGTCACGAGGAGAGGCTGACACCAGACCGACCCCGTCACGAGGAGAGGCTGACACCAGACCGACACCGTCACGAGGAGAGGCTGACACCAGACCGACCCCGTCACTAGCGAGGCAGACACCAGACTGACACCGTCACGAGGAGAGGCTGACACCAGACTGAAACCGTCACTAGCGAGGCTGACACCAGACCGACCCCGTCACGAGGAGAGGCTGACACCAGACCGACCCCGTCACGAGGAGAGGCTGACACCAGACCGACACCGTCACGAGGAGAGGCTGACACCAGACCGACACCGTCACGAGGAGAGGCTGACACCAGACCGACCCCGTCACTAGCGAGGCTGACACCAGACCGACCCCGTCACGAGGCGAGGATGACACCAGACCGACACCGTCACTAGCGAGGATGACACCAGATCGACACCGTCACGAGGCGAGGCTGACACCAGACCGACACCGTCACGAGGAGAGGCTGACACCAGACTGATACCGTCACTAGCGAAGCTGACACCAGACTGACACCGTCACGAGGAGAGGCTGACACCAGACTGACACCGTCACGAGGAGAGGCTGACACCAGACTGAAACCGTCACTAGCGAGGCTGACACCAGACTGACACAGTCACTAGCGAGGCTGACACCAGACCGACACCGTCACGAGGAGAGGCTGACACCAGACCGACCCCGTCACTAGCGAGGCTGACACCAGACCGACCCCGTCACGAGGAGAGGCTGACACCAGACCGACACCGTCACGAGGAGAGGCTGACACCAGACCGACCCCGTCACTAGCGAGGCTGACACCAGACCGACCCCGTCACGAGGCGAGGATGACACCAGACCGACACCGTCACTAGCGAGGATGACACCAGACCGACACCGTCACGAGGCGAGGCTGACACCAGACCGACACCGTCACGAGGCGAGGCTGACACCAGACCGACCCCGTCACTAGCGAGGCAGACACCAGACTGACACCGTCACGAGGAGAGGCTGACACCAGACTGAAACCGTCACTAGCGAGGCTGACACCAGACCGACCCCGTCACGAGGCGAGGCTGACACCAGACCGACACCGTCACGAGGCGAGGCTGACACCAGACCGACACCGTCACGAGGCGAGGCTGACACCAGACCGACACCGTCACGAGGCGAGGCTGACACCAGACCGACCCCGTCACGAGGCGAGGATGACACCAGACCGACACCGTCACTAGCGAGCATGACACCAGACCGACACCGTCACGAGGCGAGGCTGACACCAGACCGACACCGTCACTAGCGAGGGTGACACCAGACCGACCCCGTCACTAGCGAGGCTGACACCAGACTGACACCGTCACGAGGCGAGGCTGACACCAGACCGACACGGTCACGAGGCGAGGCTGACACCAGACCGACACCGTCACTAGCGAGGCTGACACCAGACCGACACCGTCACGAGGCGAGGCTGACACCAGACCGACCCCGTCACTAGCGAGGCTGACACCAGACCGACACCGTCACGAGGAGAGGCTGACACCAGACTGAAACCGTCACTAGCGTGGCTGACACCAGACTGACACCGTCACTAGCGAGGCTGACACCAGACCGACACCGTCACGAGGAGAGGCTGACACCAGACCGAAACCGTCACTAGCGAGGCTGACACCAGACCGACAACCGTCACGAGGAGAGGCTGACACCAGACCGACCCCGTCACGAGGAGAGGCTGACACCAGACCGACACCGTCACGAGGAGAGGCTGACACCAGACCGACCCCGTCACTAGCGAGGCAGACACCAGACTGACACCGTCACGAGGAGAGGCTGACACCAGACTGAAACCGTCACTAGCGAGGCTGACACCAGACCGACCCCGTCACGAGGAGAGGCTGACACCAGACCGACCCCGTCACGAGGAGAGGCTGACACCAGACCGACACCGTCACGAGGAGAGGCTGACACCAGACCGACACCGTCACGAGGAGAGGCTGATAACCAGACCGACCCCGTCACTAGCGAGGCTGACACCAGACCGACCCCGTCACGAGGCGAGGCTGACACCAGACCGACACCGTCACTAGCGAGGATGACACCAGACCGACACCGTCACGAGGCGAGGCTGACACCAGACCGACACCGTCACGAAGCGAGGCTGACACCAGACCGACCCCGTCACTAGCGAGGCAGACACCAGACTGAGACCGTCACGAGGAGAGGCTGACACCAGACTGAAACCGTCACTAGCGAGGCTGACACCAGACCGACCCCGTCACGAGGCGAGGATGACACCAGACCGACACCGTCACTAGCGAGCATGACACCAGACCGACACCGTCACGAGGCGAGGCTGACACCAGACCGACACCGTCACTAGCGAGGGTGACACCAGACCGACCCTGTCACTAGCGAGGCTGACACCAGACTGACACCGTCACGAGGCGAGGCTGACACCAGTCCGACCCCGTCACGAGGCGAGGATGACACCAGACCGACCCCGTCACTAGCGAGGCTGACACCAGACCGACACCGTCACAAGGAGAGGCTGACACCAGACTGAAACCGTCACTAGCGAGGCTGACACCAGACTGACACCGTCACGAGGAGAGGCTGACACCAGACTGACACCGTCACGAGGAGAGGCTGACACCAGACTGAAACCGTCACTAGCGAGGCTGACACCAGACTGACACCGTCACTAGCGAGGCTGACACCAGACCGACACCGTCACGAGGAGAGGCTGACACCAGACCGAAACCGTCACTAGCGAGGCTGACACCAGACCGACAACCGTCACGAGGAGAGGCTGACACCAGACCGACCCCGTCACGAGGAGAGGCTGACACCAGACCGACACCGTCACGAGGAGAGGCTGACACCAGACCGACCCCGTCACTAGCGAGGCAGACACCAGACTGACACCGTCACGAGGAGAGGCTGACACCAGACTGAAACCGTCACTAGCGAGGCTGACACCAGACCGACCCCGTCACGAGGAGAGGCTGACACCAGACCGACCCCGTCACGAGGAGAGGCTGACACCAGACCGACACCGTCACGAGGAGAGGCTGACACCAGACCGACACCGTCACGAGGAGAGGCTGATAACCAGACCGACCCCGTCACTAGCGAGGCTGACACCAGACCGACCCCGTCACGAGGCGAGGATGACACCAGACCGACACCGTCACTAGCGAGGATGACACCAGACCGACACCGTCACGAGGCGAGGCTGACACCAGACCGACACCGTCACGAGGCGAGGCTGACACCAGACCGACACCGTCACGAGGCGAGGCTGACACCAGACCGACCCCGTCACTAGCGAGGCTGACACCAGACCGACCCCGTCACTAGCGAGGCTGACACCAGACCGACACCGTCACGAGGAGAGGCTGACACCAGACTGATACCGTCACTAGCGAGGCTGACACCAGACCGACCCCGTCACTAGCGAGGCTGACACCAGACCGACACCGTCACGAGGAGAGGCTGACACCAGACTGACACCGTCACGAGGAGAGGCTGACACCAGACTGATACCGTCACTAGCGAGGCTGACACCAGACCGACCCCGTCACTAGCGAGGCTGACACCAGACCGACACCGTCACGAGGAGAGGCTGACACCAGACTGACACCGTCACGAGGAGAGGCTGACACCAGACTGAAACCGTCACTAGCGAGGCTGACACCAGACTGACACCGTCACTAGCGAGGCTGACACCAGACCGACACCGTCACGAGGAGAGGCTGACACCAGACCAAAACCGTCACTAGGGAGGCTGACACCAGACCGACAACCGTCACGAGGAGAGGCTGACACCAGACCGACCCCGTCACGAGGAGAGGCTGACACCAGACCGACACCGTCACGAGGAGAGGCTGACACCAGACCGACCCCGTCACTAGCGAGGCAGACACCAGACTGACACCGTCACGAGGAGAGGCTGACACCAGACTGAAACCGTCACTAGCGAGGCTGACACCAGACCGACCCCGTCACGAGGAGAGGCTGACACCAGACCGACCCCGTCACGAGGAGAGGCTGACACCAGACCGACACCGTCACGAGGAGAGGCTGACACCAGACCGACACCGTCACGAGGAGAGGCTGATAACCAGACCGACCCCGTCACTAGCGAGGCTGACACCAGACCGACCCCGTCACGAGGCGAGGCTGACACCAGACCGACACCGTCACTAGCGAGGATGACACCAGACCGACACCGTCACGAGGCGATGCTGACACCAGACCGACACCGTCACGAAGCGAGGCTGACACCAGACCGACCCCGTCACTAGCGAGGCAGACACCAGACTGAGACCGTCACGAGGAGAGGCTGACACCAGACTGAAACCGTCACTAGCGAGGCTGACACCAGACCGACCCCGTCACGAGGCGAGGATGACACCAGACCGACACCGTCACTAGCGAGCATGACACCAGACCGACACCGTCACGAGGCGAGGCTGACACCAGACCGACACCGTCACTAGCGAGGGTGACACCAGACCGACCCTGTCACTAGCGAGGCTGACACCAGACTGACACCGTCACGAGGCGAGGCTGACACCAGTCCGACCCCGTCACGAGGCGAGGATGACACCAGACCGACCCCGTCACTAGCGAGGCTGACACCAGACCGACACCGTCACGAGGAGAGGCTGACACCAGACTGAAACCGTCACTAGCGAGGCTGACACCAGACTGACACCGTCACGAGGAGAGGCTGACACCAGACTGACACCGTCACGAGGAGAGGCTGACACCAGACTGAAACCGTCACTAGCGAGGCTGACACCAGACTGACACCGTCACTAGCGAGGCTGACACCAGACCGACACCGTCACGAGGCGAGGCTGACACCAGACCGACACCGTCACGAGGAGAGGCTGACACCAGACTGAAACCGTCACTAGCGAGGCTGACACCAGACTGACACCGTCATTAGCGAGGCTGACACCAGACCGACACCGTCACGAGGAGAGGCTGACACCAGACCGAAACCGTCACTAGCGAGGCTGACACCAGACCGACCCCCGTCACGAGGAGAGGCTGACACCAGACCTACCCCGTCACGAGGAGAGGCTGACACCAGACCGACCCCGTCACGAGGCGAGGATGACACCAGACCGACACCGTCACTAGCGAGCATGACACCAGACCGACACCGTCACGAGGCGAGGCTGACACCAGACTGAAACCGTCACTAGCGAGGCTGACACCAGACCGACCCCGTCACGAGGAGAGGCTGACACCAGACCGACCCCGTCACGAGGAGAGGCTGACACCAGACCGACACCGTCACGAGGAGAGGCTGACACCAGACCGACACCGTCACGAGGCGAGGCTGACACCAGACCGACACCGTCACGAGGCGAGGCTGACACCAGACCGACACCGTCACGAGGCGAGGCTGACACCAGACTGAAACCGTCACTAGCGAGGCTGACACCAGACTGACACCGTCACGAGGAGAGGCTGACACCAGACCGACACCGTCACGAGGAGAGGCTGACACCAGACTGAAACCGTCACTAGCGAGGCTGACACCAGACTGACACCGTCACGAGGAGAGGCTGACACCAGACTGACACCGTCACTAGCGAGGCTGACACCAGACTGACACCGTCACGAGGAGAGGCTGACACCAGACGGAAACCGTCACTAGCGAGGCTGACACCAGACCGACCCCCGTCACGAGGAGAGGCTGACACCAAACCGACCCCGTCACGAGGAGAGGCTGACACCAGACCGACACCGTCACTAGCGAGGATGACACCAGACCGACACCGTCACGAGGCGAGGATGACACCAGACCGACACCGTCACTAGCGAGGATGACACCAGACCGACCCCCGCCACGAGGAGAGGCTGACACCAGACCGACCCCGTCACGAGGAGAGGCTGACACCAGACCGACCCCGTCACTAGCGAGGCTGACACCAGACTGACACCGTCACGAGGAGAGGCTGACACCAGACTGAAACCGTCACTAGCAAGGCTGACACCAGACCGACCCCGTCACGAGGAAAGGCTGACACCAGACCGACCCCGTCACGAGGAGAGGCTGACACCAGACGGACCCCGTCACGAGGAGAGGCTGACACCAGACCGACACCGTCACGAGGAGAGGCTGACACCAGACGGACCCTGTCACGAGGAGAGGCTGACACCAGACCGACACCGTCACGAGGAGAGGCTGACACCAGACCGACACCGTCACGAGGAGAGGATGACACCAGACCGACTCCGTGACTAGCGAGGCTGACACCAGACCGACCCCGTCACGAGGCGAGGATGACACCAGACCGACACCGTCACTAGCGAGGATGACACCAGACCGACACCGTCACGAGGCGAGGCTGACACCAGACCGACACCGTCACGAGGCGAGGCTGACACCAGACCGACCCCGTCACTAGCGAGGCTGACACCAGACCGACCCCGTCACTAGCGAGGCTGACACCAGACGGACACCGTCACGAGGAGAGGCTGACACCAGACTGAAACCGTCACTAGCGAGGCTGACAACAGACTGACACCGTCACGAGGAGAGGCTGACACCAGACTGACACCGTCACGAGGAGAGGCTGACACCAGACTGAAACCGTCACTAGCGAGGCTGACACCAGACTGACACCGTCATGAGGAGAGGCTGACACCAGACTGACACCGTCACGAGGACAGGCTGACACCAGACTGAAACCGTCACTAGCGAGGCTGACACCAGACTGACACCGTCACGAGGAGTGGCTGACACCAGACTGAAACCGTCACTAGCGAGGCTGACACCAGACTGACACCGTCACTAGCGAGGCTGACACCAGACGGACACCGTCACGAGGAGAGGCTGACACCAGACTGAAACCGTCACTAGCGAGGCTGACACCAGACTGACACCGTCACGAGGAGAGGCTGACACCAGACTGACACCGTCACGAGGAGAGGCTGACACCAGACTGACACCGTCACTAGCGAGGCTGACACCAGACTGACACCGTCACTAGCGAGGCTGACACCAGACTGACACCGTCACGAGGAGAGGCTGACACCAGACCGAAACCGTCACTAGCGAGGCTGACACCAGACGGACCCTGTCACGAGGAGAGGCTGACACCAGACCGACACCGTCACGAGGAGAGGCTGACACCAGACCGACACCGTCACGAGGAGAGGCTGACACCAGACCGACTCCGTCACTAGCGAGGCTGACACCAGACCGACCCCGTCACGAGGCGAGGATGACACCAGACCGACACCGTCACTAGCGAGGATGACACCAGACCGACACCGTCACGAGGCGAGGCTGACACCAGACCGACAACGTCACGAGGCGAGGCTGACACAAGACCGACCCCGTCACTAGCGAGGTTGACACCAGACCGACCCCGTCACTAGCGAGGCTGACACCAGACGGACACCGTCACGAGGAGAGGCTGACACCAGACTGAAACCGTCACTAGGGAGGCTGACACCAGACTGACACCGTCACGAGGAGAGGCTGACACCAGACTGACACCGTCACGAGGAGAGGCTGACACCAGACTGAAACCGTCACTAGCGAGGCTGACACCAGACTGACACCGTCACGAGGAGAGGCTGACACCAGACTGACACCGTCACGAGGAGAGGCTGACACCAGACTGAAACCGTCACTAGCGAGGCTGACACCAGACTGACACTGTCACGAGGAGAGGCTGACACCAGACTGAAACCGTCACTAGCGAGGCTGACACCAGACTGACACCGTCACTAGCGAGGCTGACACCAGACTGACAACGTCACGAGGAGAGGCTGACACCAGACTGACACCGTCACGAGGAGAGGCTGACACCAGACTGAAACCGTCACTAGCGAGGCTGACACCAGACTGACACCGTCACTAGCGAGGCTGACACCAGACTGACACCGTCACTAGCGAGGCTGACACCAGACTGGACACCGTCACGAGGAGAGGCTGACACCAGACCGAAACCGTCACTAGCGAGGCTGACACCAGACGGACCCTGTCACGAGGAGAGGCTGACACCAGACCGACACCGTCTCGAGGACAGGCTGACACCAGACCGACACCGTCACGAGGAGAGGCTGACACCAGACCGACTCCGTCACTAGCGAGGCTGACACCAGACCGACCCCGTCACGAGGCGAGGATGACACCAGACCGACACCGTCACTAGCGAGGCTGACACCAGACCGACCCCGTCACTAGCGAGGCTGACACCAGACCAACCCCGTCATTAGCGAGGCTGACACCAGACGGCACCGTCACGAGGAGAGGCTGACACCAGACTGACACCGTCACTAGCGAGGCTGACACCAGACTGACACCGTCACGAGGAGAGGCTGACACCAGACCGACACCGTCACGAGGAGAGGCTGACACCAGACCGACCCCGTCACTAGCGAGGCTGACACCAGACGGACACCGTCACGAGGAGAGGCTGACACCAGACTGACACCGTCACTAGCGAGGCTGACACCAGACTGACACCGTCACGAGGAGAGGCTGACACCAGACCGACACCGTCACGAGGAGAGGCTGACACCAGACCGACCCCGTCACTAGCGAGACTGACACCAGACGGACACCGTCACGAGGAGAGGCTGACACCAGACTGAAACCGTCACTAGTGAGGCTGACACCAGACTGACACCGTCACGAGGAGAGGCTGACACCAGACTGACACCGTCACGAGGAGAGGCTGACACCAGACTGAAACCGTCACTAGCGAGGCTGACACCAGACTGACACCGTCACGAGGAGAGGCTGACACCAGACTGACACCGTCACTAGCGAGGCTGACACCAGACTGACACCGTCACTAGCGAGGCTGACACCAGACTGACACCGTCACGAGGAGAGGCTGACACCAGACCAAAACCGTCACTAGCGAGGCTGACACCAGACGGACCCTGTCACGAGGAGAGGCTGACACCAGACAACACCGTCACGAGGAGAGGCTGACACCAGACCGACACCGTCACGAGGAGAGGCTGACACCAGACCGACTCCGTCACTAGCGAGGCTGACACCAGACCGACCCCGTCACGAGGCGAGGATGACACCAGACCGACACCGTCACTAGCGAGGTTGACACCAGACCGACACCGTCACGAGGCGAGGCTGACACCAGACCGACACCGTCACGAGGCGAGGCTGACACCAGACCGACCCCGTCACTAGCGAGGCTGACACCAGACCGACCCCGTCACTAGCGAGGCTGACACCAGACGGACACCGTCACGAGGAGAGGCTGACACCAGACTGAATCCGTCACTAGCGAGGCTGACACCAGACTGACCACCGTCACAAGGAGAGGCTGACACCAGACTGACACCGTCACGAGGAGAGGCTGACACCAGACTGACACCGTCACGAGGAGAGGCTGACACCAGACTGACACCGTCACGAGGAGAGGCTGACACCAGACTGAAACCGTCACTAGCGAGGCTGACACCAGACTGACACCGTCACGAGGAGAGGCTGACACCAGACTGACACCGTCACGAGGAGAGGCTGACACCAGACTGAAACCGTCACTAGCGAGGCTGACACCAGACTGACACTGTCACGAGGAGAGGCTGACACCAGACTGAAACCGTCACTAGCGAGGCTGACACCAGACTGACACCGTCACTAGCGAGGCTGACACCAGACTGACACCGTCACTAGCGAGGCTGACACCAGACTGACAACGTCACGAGGAGAGGCTGACACCAGACTGACACCGTCACGAGGAGAGGCTGACACCAGACTGAAACCGTCTCTAGCGAGGCTGACACCAGACTGACACCGTCACTAGCGAGGCTGACACCAGACTGACACCGTCACGAGGAGAGGCTGACACCAGACCGAAACCGTCACTAGCGAGGCTGACACCAGACCGACCCCGTCACGAGGCGAGGATGACACCAGACCGACACCGTCACTAGCGAGGTTGACACCAGACCGACACCGTCACGAGGCGAGGCTGACACCAGACCGACACCGTCACGAGGCGAGGCTGACACCAGACCGACCCCGTCACTAGCGAGGCTGACACCAGACCGACCCCGTCACTAGCGAGGCTGACACCAGACGGACACCGTCACGAGGAGAGGCTGACACCAGACTGAAACCGTCACTAGCGAGGCTGACACCAGACTGACACCGTCACGAGGAGAGGCTGACACCAGACTGACACCGTCACGAGGAGAGGCTGACACCAGACTGACACCGTCACGAGGAGAGGCTGACACCAGACTGACACCGTCACGAGGAGAGGCTGACACCAGACTGACACCGTCACTAGCGAGGCTGACACCAGACTGACACCGTCACTAGCGAGGCTGACATCAGACTGACACCGTCACTAGCGAGGCTGACACCAGACTGACACCGTCACGAGGAGAGGCTGACACCAGACCGAAACCGTCACTAGCAAGGCTGACACCAGACGGACCCTGTCACGAGGAGAGGCTAACACCAGACCGACACCGTCACGAGGAGAGGCTGACACCAGACCGACACCGTCACGAGGAGAGGCTGACACCAGACCGACTCCGTCACTAGCGAGGCTGACACCAGACCGACCCCGTCACGAGGCGAGGATGACACCAGACCGACACCGTCACTAGCGAGGATGACACCAGACCGACACCGTCATGAGGCGAGGCTGACACCAGACCGACACCGTCACGAGGCGAGGCTGACACCAGACCGACCCCGTCACTAGCGAGGCTGACACCAGACCGACCCCGTCACTAGCGAGGCTGACACCAGACGGACACCGTCACGAGGAGAGGCTGACACCAGACTGAATCCGTCACTAGCGAGGCTGACACCAGACTGACACCGTCACGAGGAGAGGCTGACACCAGACTGACACCGTCACGAGGAGAGGCTGACACCAGACTGAAACCGTCACTAGCGAGGCTGACACCAGACCGACCCCGTCACGAGGAGAGGCTGACACCAGACCGACCCCGTCACTAGCGAGGCTGACACCAGACTGACACCGTCACGAGGAGAGGCTGACACCAGACCGACACCGTCACGAGGAGAAGCTGACACCAGACCGACCCCGTCACGAGGAGAGGCTGACACCAGACCGACCCCGTCACTAGCGAGGCTGACACCAGACTGACACCAGACTGAAACCGTCACTAGCGAGGCTGACACCAGACCGACCCCGTCACGAGGAGAGGCTGACACCAGACTGACACCGTCACGAGGAGAGGCTGACACCAGACTGACACCGTCACGAGGAGAGGCTGACACCAGACTGACACCGTCACTAGCGAGGCTGACACCAGACTGACACCGTCACTAGCGAGGCTGACACCAGACTGACACCGTCACGAGGAGAGGCTGACACCAGACCGAAACCGTCACTAGCGAGGCTGACACCAGACGGACCCTGTCACGAGGAGAGGCTGACACCAGACCGACACCGTCACGAGGAGAGGCTGACACCAGACCGACACCGTCACTAGGAGAGGCTGACACCAGACCGACTCCGTCACTAGCGAGGCTGACACCAGACCGACCCCGTCACGAGGCGAGGATGACACCAGACCGACACCGTCACTAGCGAGGATGACACCAGACCGACACCGTCACGAGGCGAGGCTGACACCAGACCGACACCGTCACGAGGCGAGGCTGACACCAGACCGACCCCGTCACTAGCGAGGCTGACACCAGACCGACCCCGTCACTAGCGAGGCTGACACCAGACGGACACCGTCACGAGGAGAGGCTGACACCAGACTGAAATCGTCACTAGCGAGGCTGACACCAGACTGACACCGTCACGAGGAGAGGCTGACACCAGACTGACACCGTCACGAGGAGAGGCTGACACCAGACTGAAACCGTCACTAGCGAGGCTGACACCAGACTGACACCGTCACTAGCGAGGCTGACACCAGACTGACACCGTCACGAGGAGAGGCTGACACCAGACCGACACCGTCACGAGGAGAGGCTGACACCAGACCGACCCCGTCACGAGGAGAGGCTGACACCAGACCGACCCCGTCACTAGCGAGGCTGACACCAGACTGACACCAGACTGAAACCGTCACTAGCGAGGCTGACACCAGACCGACCCCGTCACGAGGAGAGGCTGACACCAGACTGACACCGTCACGAGGAGAGGCTGACACCAGACTGACACCGTCACGAGGAGAGGCTGACACCAGACTGACACCGTCACTAGCGAGGCTGACACCAGACTGACACCGTCACTAGCGAGGCTGACACCAGACTGACACCGTCACGAGGAGAGGCTGACACCAGACCGAAACCGTCACTAGCGAGGCTGACACCAGACGGACCCTGTCACGAGGAGAGGCTGACACCAGACCGACACCGTCACGAGGAGAGGCTGACACCAGACCGACACCGTCACTAGGAGAGGCTGACACCAGACCGACTCCGTCACTAGCGAGGCTGACACCAGACCGACCCCGTCACGAGGCGAGGATGACACCAGACCGACACCGTCACTAGCGAGGATGACACCAGACCGACACCGTCACGAGGCGAGGCTGACACCAGACCGACACCGTCACGAGGCGAGGCTGACACCAGACCGACCCCGTCACTAGCGAGGCTGACACCAGACCGACCCCGTCACTAGCGAGGCTGACACCAGACGGACACCGTCACGAGGAGAGGCTGACACCAGACTGAAACCGTCACTAGCGAGGCTGACACCAGACTGACACCGTCACGAGGAGAGGCTGACACCAGACTGACACCGTCACGAGGAGAGGCTGACACCAGACTGAAACCGTCACTAGCGAGGCTGACACCAGACTGACACCGTCACTAGCGAGGCTGACACCAGACTGACACCGTCACGAGGAGAGGCTGACACCAGACTGAAACCGTCACTAGCGAGGCTGACACCAGACGGACCCCGTCACGAGGAGAGGCTGACACCAGACCAACACCGTCACGAGGAAAGGCTGACACCAGACCGACCCCGTCACTAGCAAGGCTGACACCAGACTGACACCGTCACGAGGAGAGGCTGACACCAGACGGACACCGTCACGAGGAGAGGCTGACACCAGACTGAAACCGTCACTAGCGAGGCTGACACCAGACTGACACCGTCACGAGGAGAGGCTGACACCAGACTGACACCGTCACGAGGAGAGGCTGACACCAGACTGACACCGTCACGAGGAGAGGCTGACACCAGACTGACACCGTCACGAGGAGAGGCTGACACCAGACTGACACCGTCACTAGTGAGGCTGACACCAGACTGACACCGTCACGAGGAGAGGCTGACACCAGACCGAAACCGTCACTAGCGAGGCTGACACCAGATGGACCCTGTCACGAGGAGAGGCTGACACCAGACCGACACCGTCACGAGGAGAGGCTGACACCAGACCGACACCGTCACGAGGAGAGGCTGAAACCAGACCGACTCCGTCACTAGCGAGGCTGACACCAGACCGACCCCGTCATGAGGCGAGGATGACACCAGACCGACACCGTCACTAGCGAGGATGACACCAGACCGACACCGTCACGAGGCGAGGCTGACACCAGACCGACACCGTCACGAGGCGAGGCTGACACCAGACCGACCCCGTCACTAGCGAGGCTGACACCAGACCGACCCCGTCACTAGCGAGGCTGACACCAGACGGACACTGTCGCGAGGAGAGGCTGACACCAGACTGAAACCGTCACTAGCGAGGCTGACACCAGACTGACACCGTCACGAGGAGAGGCTGACACCAGACTGAAACCGTCACTCGCGAGGCTGACACCAGACTGACACCGTCACTAGCGAGGCTGACACCAGACTGACACCGTCACGAGGAGAGGCTGACACCAGACCGACACCGTCACGAGGAGAGGCTGACACCAGACCGACTCCGTCACTAGCGAGGCTGACACCAGACCGACCCCGTCACGAGGCGAGGATGACACCAGACCAACACCGTCACTAGCGAGGATGACACCAGACCGACACAGTCACGAGGCGAGGCTGACACCAGACCGACACCGTCACGAGGCGAGGCTGACACCAGACCGACCCCGTCACTAGCGAGGCTGACACCAGACCGACCCCGTCACTAGCGAGGCTGACACCAGACGGACACCGTCACGAGGAGAGGCTGACACCAGACTGAAACCGTCACTAGCGAGGCTGACACCAGACTGACACCGTCACGAGGAGAGGCTGACACCAGACTGACACCGTCACGAGGAGAGGCTGACACCAGACTGAAACCGTCACTAGCGAGGCTGACACCAGACTGACACCGTCACTAGCGAGGCTGACACCAGACTGACACCGTCACGAGGAGAGGCTGACACCAGACTGAAACCGTCACTAGCGAGGCTGACACCAGACGGACCCCGTCACGAGGAGAGGCTGACACCAGACCGACACCGTCACGAGGAAAGGCTGACACCAGACCGACCCCGTCACTAGCGAGGCTGACACCAGACTGACACCGTCACGAGGAGAGGCTGACACCAGACGGACACCGTCACGAGGAGAGGCTGACACCAGACTGAAACCGTCACTAGCGAGGCTGACACCAGACTGACACCGTCACGAGGAGAGGCTGACACCAGACTGACACCGTCACGAGGAGAGGCTGACACCAGACTGACACCGTCACGAGGAGAGGCTGACACCAGACTGACACCGTCACTAGTGAGGCTGACACCAGACTGACACCGTCACGAGGAGAGGCTGACACCAGACTGAAACCGTCACTAGCGAGGCTGACACCAGACGGACCCCGTCACGAGGAGAGGCTGACACCAGACCGACACCGTCACGAGGAAAGGCTGACACCAGACCGACCCCGTCACTAGCGAGGCTGACACCAGACTGACACCGTCACTAGCGAGGCTGACACCAGATGGACCCTGTCACGAGGAGAGGCTGACACCAGACTGACACCGTCACGAGGAGAGGCTGACACCAGACTGACACCGTCACGAGGAGAGGCTGACACCAGACTGACACCGTCACTAGTGAGGCTGACACCAGACTGACACCGTCACGAGGAGAGGCTGACACCAGACCGACACCGTCACGAGGAGAGGCTGACACCAGACCGACACCGTCACGAGGAGAGGCTGACACCAGACCGACTCCGTCACTAGCGAGGCTGACACCAGACCGACCCCGTCACGAGGCGAGGCTGACACCAGACCGACACCGTCACGAGGCGAGGTTGACACCAGACCGACCCCGTCACTAGCGAGGCTGACACCAGACCGACCCCGTCACTAGCGAGGCTGACACCAGACGGACACTGTCGCGAGGAGAGGCTGACACCAGACTGAAACCGTCACTAGCGAGGCTGACACCAGACTGACACCGTCACGAGGAGAGGCTGACACCAGACTGAAACCGTCACTCGCGAGGCTGACACCAGACTGACACCGTCACTAGCGAGGCTGACACCAGACTGACACCGTCACGAGGAGAGGCTGACACCAGACCGACACCGTCACGAGGAGAGGCTGACACCAGACCGACTCCGTCACTAGCGAGGCTGACACCAGACAGACCCCGTCACGAGGCGAGGATGACACCAGACCGACACCGTCACTAGCGAGGATAACACCAGACCGACACCGTCACGAGGCGAGGCTGACACCAGACTGAAACCGTCACTAGCGAGGCTGACACCAGACCGACCCCGTCACGAGGAGAGGCTGACACCAGACCGACCCCGTCACTAGCGAGGCTGACACCAGACTGACACCGTCACGAGGAGAGGCTGACACCAGACGGACACCGTCACGAGGAGAGGCTGACACCAGACTGAAACCGTCACTAGCGAGGCTGACACCAGACTGACACCGTCATGAGGAGAGGCTGACACCAGACTGACACCGTCACGAGGAGAGGCTGACACCAGACTGACACCGTCACTAGCGAGGCTGACACCAGACTGACACCGTCACTAGCGAGGCTGACACCAGACTGACACCGTCACGAGGAGAGGCTGACACCAGACCGAAACCGTCACTAGCGAGGCTGACACCAGACGGACCCAGTCACGAGGAGAGTCTGACACCAGACCGACACCGTCACGAGGAGAGGCTGACACCAGACCGACCCCGTCATGAGGAGAGGCTGACACCAGACCGACACCGTCACGAGGAGAGGCTGACACCAGACCGACCCCGTCACGAGGAGAGGCTGACACCAGACCGACCCCGTCACTAGCGAGGCTGACACCAGACTGACACCGTCACGAGGAGAGGCTGACACCAGACGGACACCGTCACGAGGAGAGGCTGACACCAGACTGAAACCGTCACTAGCGAGGCTGACACCAGACTGACACCGTCATGAGGAGAGGCTGACACCAGACTGACACCGTCACGAGGAGAGGCTGACACCAGACTGACACCGTCACCGTCTGGTGTCAGCCTCGCCACGTGACGGTGTCGGTCTGGTGTCAGCCTCGCCTCGTGACGGTGTCGGTCTGGTGTCATCCTCGCTAGTGACGGTGTCGGTCTGGTGTCATCCTCGCCTCGTGACGGGGTCGGTCTGGTGTCAGCCTCGCTAGTGACGAGGTCGGTCTGGTGTCAGCCTCTCCTCGTGGCGGTGTCGGTCTGGTGTCAGCCTCTCCTCGTGACGGTGTCGGTCTGGTGTCAGCCTCTCCTCGTGACGGGGTCGGTCTGGTGTCAGCCTCTCCTCGTGACGGGGTCGGTCTGGTGTCAGCCTCGCTAGTGACGGTTTCAGTCTGGTGTCAGCCTCTCCTCGTGACGGTGTCGGTCTGGTGTCTGCCTCTCTAGTGACGGGGTCGGTCTGGTGTCAGCCTCTCCTCGTGACGGTGTCGGTCTGGTGTCAGCCTCTCCTCGTGACGGGGTCGGTCTGGTGTCAGCCTCTCCTCGTGACGGGGGTCGGTCTGGTGTCAGCCTCGCTAGTGACGGTTTCGGTCTGGTGTCAGCCTCTCCTCGTGACGGTGTCGGTCTGGTGTCAGCCTCGCTAGTGACGGGGTTGGTCTGGTGTCAGCCTCGCTAGTGACGGTGTCGGTCTGGTGTCAGCCTCGCCTCGTGACGGTGTCGGTCTGGTGTCAGCCTCGCCTCGTGACGGTGTCGGTCTGGTGTCAGCCTCGCCTCGTGACGGTGTCGGTCTGGTGTCAGCCTCGCTAGTGACGGTTTCAGTCTGGTGTCAGCCTCTCCTCGTGACGGTGTCGGTCTGGTGTCAGCCTCGCTAGTGACGGGGTCGGTCTGGTGTCAGCTTCGCTAGTGACGGGGTTGGTCTGGTGTCAGCCTCTCCTTGTGACGGGGTCGGTCGGGTGTCAGCCTCTCCTCGTGACGGTGTCCGTCTGGTGTCAGCCTCGCTAGTGACGGGGTCGGTCTGGTGTCAGCCTCGCTAGTGACGGGGTCGGTCTGGTGTCAGCCTCGCCTCGTGACGGTGTCGGTCTGGTGTCATCCTCGCTAGTGACGGTGTCGGTCTGGTGTCATCCTCGCCTCGTGACGGGGTCGGTCTGGTGTCAGCCTCGCTAGTGACGGGGTCGGTCTGGTGTCAGCCTCTCCTCGTGACGGTGTCGGTCTGGTGTCAGCCTCGCTAGTGACGGTGTCAGTCTGGTGTCAGCCTCTCCTCGTGACGGGGTCGGTCTGGTGTCAGCCTCTCCTCGTGACGGGGGTCGGTCTGGTGTCATCCTCGGTAGTGACGGTGTCGGTCTGGTGTCATCCTCGCCTCGTGACGGGGTCGGTCTGGTGTCAGCCTCTCCTCGTGACGGTGTCGGTCTGGTGTCAGCCTCTCCTCGTGACGGGGTCGGTCTGGTGTCAGCCTCTCCTCGTGACGGGGTCGGTCTGGTGTCAGCCTCGCTAGTGACGGTTTCGGTCTGGTGTCAGCCTCTCCTCGTGACGGTGTCGGTCTGGTGTCAGCCTCGCTAGTGACGGTGTCAGTCTGGTGTCAGCCTCGCTAGTGACGGTTTCAGTCTGGTGTCAGCCTCTCCTCGTGACGGTGTCGGTCTGGTGTCATCCTCGCCTCGTGACGGGGTCGGTCTGGTGTCAGCCTCGCTAGTGACGGGGTCGGACTGGTGTCAGCCTCTCCTTGTGACGGTGTCGGTCTGGTGTCAGCCTCTCCTCGTGACGGGGTCCGTCTGGTGTCAGCCTCTCCTCGTGACGGGGTCGGTCTGGTGTCAGCCTCTCCTCGTGACGGGGTCGGTCTGGTGTCAGCCTCGCCTCATGACGGTGTCGGTCTGGTGTCAGCCTCGCTAGTGACGGTGTCGGTCTGGTGTCAGCCTCTCCTCGTGACGGGGTCGGTCTGGTGTCAGCCTCTCCTCGTGACGGGGGTCGGTCTGGTGTCATCCTCGGTAGTGACGGTGTCGGTCTGGTGTCATCCTCGCCTCGTGACGGTGTCGGTCTGGTGTCATCCTCGCTAGTGACGGTGTCGGTCTGGTGTCAGCCTCTCCTCGTGACGGGGTCGGTTTGGTGTCAGCCTCTCCTCGTGACGGGGGTCGGTCTGGTGTCAGCCTCGCTAGTGACGGTTTCAGTCTGGTGTCAGCCTCTCCTCGTGACGGTGTCGGTCTGGTGTCATCCTCGCTAGTGACGGTGTCGGTCTGGTGTCATCCTCGCCTCGTGACGGGGTCGGTCTGGTGTCAGCCTCGCAAGTGACGGGGTCGGTCTGGTGTCAGCCTCTCCTCGTGACGGTGTCGGTCTGGTGTCAGCCTCGCTAGTGACGGTGTCAGTCTGGTGTCAGCCTCTCCTCGTGACGGGGTCGGTCTGGTGTCAGCCTCTCCTCGTGACGGTGTCGGTCTGGTGTCAGCCTCTCCTCGTGACGGGGTCGGTCTGGTGTCAGCCTCTCCTCGTGACGGGGGTCGGTCTGGTGTCAGCCTCGCTAGTGACGGTTTCGGTCTGGTGTCAGCCTCTCCTCGTGACGGTGTCGGTCTGGTGTCAGCCTCGCTAGTGACGGTGTCAGTCTGGTGTCAGCCTCGCTAGTGACGGTTTCAGTCTGGTGTCAGCCTCTCCTCGTGACGGTGTCGGTCTGGTGTCATCCTCGCTAGTGACGGTGTCGGTCTGGTGTCATCCTCGCCTCGTGACGGGGTCGGTCTGGTGTCAGCCTCGCTAGTGACGGGGTCGGTCTGGTGTCAGCCTCTCCTCGTGACGGTGTCGGTCTGGTGTCAGCCTCGCTAGTGACGGTGTCAGTCTGGTGTCAGCCTCTCCTCGTGACGGTGTCAGTCTGGTGTCAGCCTCGCTAGTGACGGTATCAGTCTGGTGTCAGCCTCTCCTCGTGACGGTGTCGATCTGGTGTCAGCCTCGCTAGTGACGGGGTCGGTCTGGTGTCAGCCTCGCTAGTGACGGGGTCGGTCTGGTGTCAGCCTCGCCTCGTGACGGTGTCGGTCTGGTGTCAGCCTCGCCTCGTGACGGTGTCGGTCTGGTGTCATCCTCGCTAGTGACGGTGTCGGTCTGGTGTCAGCCTCTCCTCGTGACGGTGTCGGTCTGGTGTCAGCCTCGCCTCGTGACGGTGTCGGTCTGGTGTCATCCTCGCTAGTGACGGTGTCGGTCTGGTGTCATCCTCGCCTCGTGACGGGGTCGGTCTGGTGTCAGCCTCGCTAGTGACGGGGTCGGTCTGGTGTCAGCCTCTCCTCGTGACTGTGTCGGTCTGGTGTCAGCCTCTCCTCGTGACGGTGTCGGTCTGGTGTCAGCCTCTCCTCGTGACGGGGTCGGTCTGGTGTCAGCCTCGCTAGTGACGGTTTCAGTCTGGTGTCAGCCTCTCCTCGTGACGGTGTCAGTCTGGTGTCTGCCTCGCTAGTGACGGGGTCGGTCTGGTGTCAGCCTCTCCTCGTGACGGTGTCGGTCTGGTGTCAGCCTCTCCTCGTGACGGGGTCCGTCTGGTGTCAGCCTCTCCTCGTGACGGGGTCGGTCTGGTGTCAGCCTCTCCTCGTGACGGGGTCGGTCTGGTGTCAGCCTCGCCTCTTGACGGTGTCGGTCTGGTGTCAGCCTCTCCTCGTGACGGGGTCGGTCTGGTGTCAGCCTCTCCTCGTGACAGGGGTCGGTCTGGTGTCATCCTCGCTAGTGACGGTGTCGGTCTGGTGTCATCCTCGCCTCGTGACGGTGTCGGTCTGGTGTCATCCTCGCTAGTGACGGTGTCGGTCTGGTGTCAGCCTCTCCTCGTGACGGGGTCGGTTTGGTGTCAGCCTCTCCTCGTGACGGGGGTCGGTCTGGTGTCAGCCTCGCTAGTGACGGTTTCGGTCTGGTGTCAGCCTCTCCTCGTGACGGTGTCGGTCTGGTGTCATCCTCGCTAGTGACGGTGTCGGTCTGGTGTCATCCTCGCCTCGTGACGGTGTCGGTCTGGTGTCAGCCTCGCTAGTGACGGTGTCAGTCTGGTGTCAGCCTCTCCTCGTGACGGTGTCAGTCTGGTGTCAGCCTCGCTAGTGACGGTATCAGTCTGGTGTCAGCCTCGCCTCGTGACGGTGTCAGTCTGGTGTCAGCCTCGCTAGTGACGGTATCAGTCTGGTGTCAGCCTCGCCTCGTGACGGTGTCGGTCTGGTGTCAGCCTTGCTAGTGACGGGGTCGGTCTGGTGTCAGCCTCGCTAGTGACGGGGTCGGTCTGGTGTCAGCCTCGCCTCGTGACGTTGTCAGTCTGGTGTCAGCCTCGCCTCGTGACGGGGTCGGTCTGGTGTCAGCCTCTCCTCGTGACGGGGTCGGTCTGGTGTCAGCCTCTCCTCGTGATGGGGTCGGTCTGGTGTCAGCCTCGCTAGTGACGGTTTCAGTCTGGTGTCAGCCTCTCCTCGTGACGGTGTCAGTCTGGTGTCTGCCTCGCTAGTGACGGGGTCGGTCTGGTGTCAGCCTCTCCTCGTGACGGTGTCGGTCTGGTGTCAGCCACTCCTCGTGACGGGGTCCGTCTGGTGTCAGCCTCTCCTCGTGACAGGGTCGGTCTTGTGTCAGCCTCTCCTCGTGACGGGGTCGGTCTGGTGTCAGCCTCGCCTCGTGACGGTGTCGGTCTGGTGTCAGCCTCGCTAGTGACGGTGTCGGTCTGGTGTCAGCCTCTCCTCGTGACGGTGTCGGTCTGGTGTCAGCCTCTCCTCGTGACGGGGTCGGTCTGGTGTCAGCCTCTCCTCGTGACGGGGTCGGTCTGGTGTCAGCCTCTCCTCGTGACGGGGTCGGTCTGGTGTCAGCCTCGCCTCGTGACGGTGTCGGTCTGGTGTCAGCCTCGCTAGTGACGGTGTCGGTCTGGTGTCAGCCTCTCCTCGTGACGGGGTCGGTCTGGTGTCAGCCTCTCCTCGTGACGGGGGTCGGTCTGGTGTCATCCTCGCTAGTGACGGTGTCGGTCTGGTGTCATCCTCGCCTCGTGACGGTGTCGGTCTGGTGTCATCCTCGCTAGTGACGGTGTCGGTCTAGTGTCAGCCTCGCTAGTGACGGTGTCAGTCTGGTGTCAGCCTCGCTAGTGACGGTTTCAGTCTGGTGTCAGCCTCTCCTCGTGACGGTGTCAGTCTGGTGTCAGCCTCTCCTCGTGACGGTGTCAGTCTGGTGTCAGCCTCGCTAGTGACGGTTTCAGTCTGGTGTCAGCCTCTCCTCGTGACGGTTTCGGTCTGGTGTCAGCCTCGCCTCGTGACGGTGTCGGTCTGGTGTCATCCTCGCTAGTGACGGTGTCGGTCTGGTGTCAGCCTCTCCTCGTGACGGGGTCGGTCTGGTGTCAGCCTCGCTAGTGACGGTTTCAGTCTGGTGTCAGCCTCTCCTCGTGACGGTGTCAGTCTGGTGTCTGCCTCGCTAGTGACGGGGTCGGTCTGGTGTCAGCCTCTCCTCGTGACGGTGTCGGTCTGGTGTCAGCCTCTCCTCGTGACGGGGTCCGTCTGGTGTCAGCCTCTCCTCGTGACGGGGTCGGTCTGGTGTCAGCCTCTCCTCGTGACGGGGTCGGTCTGGTGTCAGCCTCGCCTCGTGACGGTGTCGGTCTGGTGTCAGCCTCGCTAGTGACGGTGTCGGTCTGGTGTCAGCCTCTCCTCGTGACGGGGTCGGTCTGGTGTCAGCCTCTCCTCGTGACGGGGGTCGGTCTGGTGTCATCCTCGCTAGTGACGGTGTCGGTCTGGTGTCAGCCTCGCCTCGTGACGGTGTCGGTCTGGTGTCAGCCTCGCCTCGTGACGGTGTCGGTCTGGTGTCAGCCTCTCCTCGTGACGGCGTCGGTCTGGTGTCAGCCTCTCCTCGTGACGGGGTCGGTCTGGTGTCAGCCTCTCCTCGTGACGGGGTCGGTCTGGTGTCAGCCTCGCTAGTGACGGTTTCAGTCTGGTGTCAGCCTCGCCTCGTGACGGTGTCGGTCTGGTGTCATGCTCGCTAGTGACGGTGTCGGTCTGGTGTCATCCTCGCCTCGTGACGGGGTCGGTCTGGTGTCAGCCTCTCCTCGTGACGGTGTCGGTCTGGTGTCAGCCTCTCCTCGTGACGGGGTCCGTGTGGTGTCAGCCTCTCCTCGTGACGGGGTCGGTCTGGTGTCAGCCTCTCCTCGTGACGGGGTCGGTCTGGTGTCAGCCTCGCCTCGTGACGGTGTCGGTCTGGTGTCAGCCTCGCTAGTGACGGTGTCGGTCTGGTGTCAGCCTCTCCTCGTGATGGGGTCGGTCTGGTGTCAGCCTCTCCTCGTGACGGGGTCGGTCTTGTGTCATCCTCGCTAGTGACGGTGTCGGTCTGGTGTCATCCTCGCCTCGTGACGGTGTCGGTCTGGTGTCATCCTCGCTAGTGACGGTGTCGGTCTGGTGTCAGCCTCTCCTCGTGACGGGGTCGGTCTGGTGTCAGCCTCTCCTCGTGACGGGGTCGGTCTTGTGTCATCCTCGCTAGTGACGGTGTCGGTCTGGTGTCATCCTCGCCTCGTGACGGTGTCGGTCTGGTGTCATCCTCGCTAGTGACGGTGTCGGTCTGGTGTCAGCCTCTCCTCGTGACGGGGTCGGTTTGGTGTCAGCCTCTCCTCGTGACGGGGGTCGGTCTGGTGTCAGCCTCTCTAGTTACGGTTTCAGTCTGGTGTCAGCCTCTCCTCGTGACGGTGTCGGTCTGGTGTCATCCTCGCTAGTGACGGTGTCGGTCTGGTGTCATCCTCGCCTCGTGACGGGGTCGGTCTGGTGTCAGCCTCGCTAGTGACGGGGTCGGTCTGGTGTCAGCCTCGCTAGTGACGGGGTCGGTCTGGTGTCAGCCTCGCCTCGTGACGGTGTCGGTCTGGTGTCAGCCTCGCCTCGTGACGGTGTCGGTCTGGTGTCAGCCTCGCCTCGTGACGGTGTCGGTC
The DNA here is from genome assembly GCF_062004578.1 of Staurois parvus. Lineage (NCBI taxonomy): Eukaryota > Metazoa > Chordata > Amphibia > Anura > Ranidae > Staurois > Staurois parvus. The sequence continues at coordinate 41,790 of NW_028320283.1, forward strand.
TGGTGTCATCCTCGCTAGTGACGGTGTCGGTCTGGTGTCATCCTCGCCTCGTGACGGGGTCGGTCTGGTGTCAGCCTCGCTAGTGACGGGGTCGGTCTGGTGTCAGCCTCTCCTCGTGACGGTGTCGGTCTGGTGTCAGCCTCTCCTCGTGACGGTGTCGGTCTGGTGTCAGCCTCTCCTCGTGACGGGGTCGGTCTGGTGTCAGCCTCTCCTCGTGACGGGGTCGGTCTGGTGTCAGCCTCTCCTCGTGACGGGGTCGGTCTGGTGTCAGCCTCGCTAGTGACGGTTTAAGTCTGGTGTCAGCCTCTCCTCGTGACGGTGTCAGTCTGGTGTCTGCCTCGCTAGTGACGGGGTCGGTCTGGTGTCAGCCTCTCCTCGTGACGGTGTCGGTCTGGTGTCAGCCTCTCCTCGTGACGGGGTCGGTCTGGTGTCAGCCTCTCCTCGTGACGGGGGTCGGTCTGGTGTCAGCCTCGCTAGTGACGGTTTCGGTCTGGTGTCAGCCTCTCCTCGTGACGGTGTCGGTCTGGTGTCAGCCTCGCTAGTGACGGTGTCAGTCTGGTGTCAGCCTCGCTAGTGACGGTGTCAGTCTGGTGTCAGCCTCGCTAGTGACGGTGTCGGTCTGGTGTCATCCTCGCCTCGTGACGGTGTCGGTCTGGTGTCATCCTCGCTAGTGACGGTGTCGGTCTGGTGTCATCCTCGCCTCGTGACGGTGTCGGTCTGGTGTCATCCTCGCTAGTGACGGTGTCGGTCTGGTGTCAGCCTCTCCTCGTGACGGCGTCGGTTTGGTGTCAGCCTCTCCTCGTGACGGGGGTCGGTCTGGTGTCAGCCTCGCTAGTGACGGTTTCGGTCTGGTGTCAGCCTCTCCTCGTGACGGTGTCGGTCTGGTGTCATCCTCGCTAGTGACGGTGTCGGTCTGGTGTCATCCTCGCCTCGTGACGGTGTCGGTCTGGTGTCAGCCTCGCTAGTGACGGTGTCAGTCTGGTGTTAGCCTCGCTAGTGACGGTTTCAGTCTGGTGTCAGCCTCTCCTCGTGACGGTGTCAGTCTGGTGTCAGCCTCGCTAGTGACGGTATCAGTCTGGTGTCATCCTCGCCTCGTGACGGTGTCGGTCTGGTGTCATCCTCGCTAGTGACGGTGTCGGTCTGGTGTCAGCCTCTCCTCGTGACGGCGTCGGTTTGGTGTCAGCCTCTCCTCGTGACGGGGGTCGGTCTGGTGTCAGCCTCGCTAGTGACGGTTTCGGTCTGGTGTCAGCCTCTCCTCGTGACGGTGTCGGTCTGGTGTCATCCTCGCTAGTGACGGTGTCGGTCTGGTGTCATCCTCGCCTCGTGACGGTGTCGGTCTGGTGTCAGCCTCGCTAGTGACGGTGTCAGTCTGGTGTTAGCCTCGCTAGTGACGGTTTCAGTCTGGTGTCAGCCTCTCCTCGTGACGGTGTCAGTCTGGTGTCAGCCTCGCTAGTGACGGTATCAGTCTGGTGTCAGCCTCGCCTCGTGACGGTGTCGGTCTGGTGTCAGCCTTGCTAGTGACGGGGTCGGTCTGGTGTCAGCCTCGCTAGTGACGGGGTCGGTCTGGTGTCAGCCTCGCCTCGTGACGTTGTCAGTCTGGTGTCAGCCTCGCCTCGTGACGGGGTCGGTCTGGTGTCAGCCTCTCCTCGTGACGGGGTCGGTCTGGTGTCAGCCTCTCCTCGTGATGGGGTCGGTCTGGTGTCAGCCTCGCTAGTGACGGTTTCAGTCTGGTGTCAGCCTCTCCTCGTGACGGTGTCAGTCTGGTGTCTGCCTCGCTAGTGACGGGGTCGGTCTGGTGTCAGCCTCTCCTCGTGACGGTGTCGGTCTGGTGTCAGCCACTCCTCGTGACGGGGTCGGTCTGGTGTCAGCCTCGCCTCGTGACGGTGTCGGTCTGGTGTCAGCCTCTCCTCGTGACGGGGTCGGTCTGGTGTCAGCCTCTCCTCGTGACGGGGGTCGGTCTGGTGTCATCCTCGCTAGTGACGGTGTCGGTCTGGTGTCAGCCTCTCCTCGTGACGGGGTCGGTCTGGTGTCAGCCTCTCCTCGTGACGGGGGTCGGTCTGGTGTCATCCTCGCTAGTGACGGTGTCGGTCTGGTGTCATCCTCGCCTCGTGACGGTGTCGGTCTGGTGTCATCCTCGCTAGTGACGGTGTCGGTCTGGTGTCAGCCTCGCTAGTGACGGTGTCAGTCTGGTGTCAGCCTCGCTAGTGACGGTTTCAGTCTGGTGTCAGCCTCTCCTCGTGACGGTGTCAGTCTGGTGTCAGCCTCGCTAGTGACGGTTTCAGTCTGGTGTCAGCCTCTCCTCGTGACGGTTTCGGTCTGGTGTCAGCCTCGCCTCGTGACGGTGTCGGTCTGGTGTCATCCTCGCTAGTGACGGTGTCGGTCTGGTGTCAGCCTCTCCTCGTGACGGGGTCGGTCTGGTGTCAGCCTCGCTAGTGACGGTTTCAGTCTGGTGTCAGCCTCTCCTCGTGACGGTGTCAGTCTGGTGTCTGCCTCGCTAGTGACGGGGTCGGTCTGGTGTCAGCCTCTCCTCGTGACGGTGTCGGTCTGGTGTCAGCCTCTCCTCGTGACGGGGTCCGTCTGGTGTCAGCCTCTCCTCGTGACGGGGTCGGTCTGGTGTCAGCCTCTCCTCGTGACGGGGTCGGTCTGGTGTCAGCCTCGCCTCGTGACGGTGTCGGTCTGGTGTCAGCCTCGCTAGTGACGGTGTCGGTCTGGTGTCAGCCTCTCCTCGTGACGGGGTCGGTCTGGTGTCAGCCTCTCCTCGTGACGGGGGTCGGTCTGGTGTCATCCTCGCTAGTGACGGTGTCGGTCTGGTGTCAGCCTCGCCTCGTGACGGTGTCGGTCTGGTGTCAGCCTCGCCTCGTGACGGTGTCGGTCTGGTGTCAGCCTCTCCTCGTGACGGCGTCGGTCTGGTGTCAGCCTCTCCTCGTGACGGGGTCGGTCTGGTGTCAGCCTCTCCTCGTGACGGGGTCGGTCTGGTGTCAGCCTCGCTAGTGACGGTTTCAGTCTGGTGTCAGCCTCGCCTCGTGACGGTGTCGGTCTGGTGTCATGCTCGCTAGTGACGGTGTCGGTCTGGTGTCATCCTCGCCTCGTGACGGGGTCGGTCTGGTGTCAGCCTCTCCTCGTGACGGTGTCGGTCTGGTGTCAGCCTCTCCTCGTGACCGGGTCGGTCTGGTGTCAGCCTCTCCTCGTGACGGGGGTCGGTCTGGTGTCATCCTCGCTAGTGACGGTGTCGGTCTGGTGTCATCCTCGCTAGTGACGGTTTCAGTCTGGTGTCAGCCTCTCCTCGTGACGGTGTCAGTCTGGTGTCTGCCTCGCTAGTGACGGGGTCGGTCTGGTGTCAGCCTCTCCTCGTGACGGGGTCGGTCTGATGTCAGCCTCGCCTCGTGACGGTGTCAGTCTGGTGTCAGCCTCGCTAGTGACGGTTTCAGTCTGGTGTCAGCCTCTCCTCGTGACGGTGTCAGTCTGGTGTCAGCCTCTCCTCGTGACGGTGTCAGTCTGGTGTCAGCCTCGCTAGTGACGGTTTCAGTCTGGTGTCAGCCTCTCCTCGTGACGGTTTCGGTCTGGTGTCAGCCTCGCCTCGTGACGGTGTCGGTCTGGTGTCATCCTCGCTAGTGACGGTGTCGGTCTGGTGTCAGCCTCTCCTCGTGACGGGGTCGGTCTGGTGTCAGCCTCGCTAGTGACGGTTTCAGTCTGGTGTCAGCCTCTCCTCGTGACGGTGTCAGTCTGGTGTCAGCCTCTCCTCGTGACGGTGTCAGTCTGGTGTCAGCCTCGCTAGTGACGGTTTCAGTCTGGTGTCAGCCTCTCCTCGTGACGGTTTCGGTCTGGTGTCAGCCTCGCCTCGTGACGGTGTCGGTCTGGTGTCATCCTCGCTAGTGACGGTGTCGGTCTGGTGTCAGCCTCTCCTCGTGACGGGGTCGGTCTGGTGTCAGCCTCGCTAGTGACGGTTTCAGTCTGGTGTCAGCCTCTCCTCGTGACGGTGTCAGTCTGGTGTCTGCCTCGCTAGTGACGGGGTCGGTCTGGTGTCAGCCTCTCCTCGTGACGGTGTCGGTCTGGTGTCAGCCTCTCCTCGTGACGGGGTCCGTCTGGTGTCAGCCTCTCCTCGTGACGGGGTCGGTCTGGTGTCAGCCTCTCCTCGTGACGGGGTCGGTCTGGTGTCAGCCTCGCCTCGTGACGGTGTCGGTCTGGTGTCAGCCTCGCTAGTGACGGTGTCGGTCTGGTGTCAGCCTCTCCTCGTGACGGGGTCGGTCTGGTGTCAGCCTCTCCTCGTGACGGGGTCGGTCTGGTGTCAGCCTCGCTAGTGACGGTTTCAGTCTGGTGTCAGCCTCGCCTCGTGACGGTGTCGGTCTGGTGTCATGCTCGCTAGTGACGGTGTCGGTCTGGTGTCATCCTCGCCTCGTGACGGGGTCGGTCTGGTGTCAGCCTCTCCTCGTGACGGTGTCGGTCTGGTGTCAGCCTCTCCTCGTGACCGGGTCGGTCTGGTGTCAGCCTCTCCTCGTGACGGGGGTCGGTCTGGTGTCATCCTCGCTAGTGACGGTGTCGGTCTGGTGTCATCCTCGCTAGTGACGGTTTCAGTCTGGTGTCAGCCTCTCCTCGTGACGGTGTCAGTCTGGTGTCTGCCTCGCTAGTGACGGGGTCGGTCTGGTGTCAGCCTCTCCTCGTGACGGGGTCGGTCTGATGTCAGCCTCGCCTCGTGACGGTGTCGGTCTGGTGTCAGCCTCGCTAGTGACGGTGTCGGTCTGGTGTCAGCCTCTCCTCGTGACGGGGTCGGTCTGGTGTCAGCCTCTCCTCGTGACGGGGTCGGTCTTGTGTCATCCTCGCTAGTGACGGTGTCGGTCTGGTGTCATCCTCGCCTCGTGACGGTGTCGGTCTGGTGTCATCCTCGCTAGTGACGGTGTCGGTCTGGTGTCAGCCTCGCTAGTGACGGTTTCAGTCTGGTGTCAGCCTCTCCTCGTGACGGTGTCGGTCTGGTGTCATCCTCGCTAGTGACGGTGTCGGTCTGGTGTCATCCTCGCCTCGTGACGGGGTCGGTCTGGTGTCAGCCTCGCTAGTGACGGGGTCGGTCTGGTGTCAGCCTCTCCTCGTGACGGTGTCGGTCTGGTGTCAGCCTCGCTAGTGACGGTGTCAGTCTGGTGTCAGCCTCGCTAGTGACGGTTTCAGTCTGGTGTCAGCCTCTCCTCGTGACGGTGTCAGTCTGGTGTCAGCCTCTCCTCGTGACGGTGTCAGTCTGGTGTCAGCCTCGCTAGTGACGGTATCAGTCTGGTGTCAGCCTCTCCTCGTGACGGTGTCGGTCTGGTGTCAGCCTCGCTAGTGACGGGGTCGGTCTGGTGTCAGCCTCGCTAGTGACGGGGTCGGTCTGGTGTCAGCCTCGCCTCGTGACGGTGTCGGTCTGGTGTCAGCCTCGCCTCGTGACGGTGTCGGTCTGGTGTCAGCCTCGCCTCGTGACGGTGTCGGTCTGGTGTCATCCTCGCTAGTGACGGTGTCGGTCTGGTGTCATCCTCGCCTCGTGACGGGGTCGGTCTGGTGTCAGCCTCGCTAGTGACGGGGTCGGTCTGGTGTCAGCCTCTCCTCGTGACGGTGTCGGTCTGGTGTCAGCCTCTCCTCGTGACGGTGTCGGTCTGGTGTCAGCCTCTCCTCGTGACGGGGTCGGTCTGGTGTCAGCCTCTCCTCGTGACGGGGTCGGTCTGGTGTCAGCCTCTCCTCGTGACGGGGTCGGTCTGGTGTCAGCCTCGCTAGTGACGGTTTCAGTCTGGTGTCAGCCTCTCCTCGTGACGGTGTCAGTCTGGTGTCTGCCTCGCTAGTGACGGGGTCGGTCTGGTGTCAGCCTCTCCTCGTGACGGTGTCGGTCTGGTGTCAGCCTCTCCTCGTGACGGGGTCGGTCTGGTGTCAGCCTCTCCTCGTGACGGGGGTCGGTCTGGTGTCAGCCTCGCTAGTGACGGTTTCGGTCTGGTGTCAGCCTCTCCTCGTGACGGTGTCGGTCTGGTGTCAGCCTCGCTAGTGACGGTGTCAGTCTGGTGTCAGCCTCGCTAGTGACGGTGTCAGTCTGGTGTCAGCCTCGCTAGTGACGGTTTCAGTCTGGTGTCAGCCTCTCCTCGTGACGGTGTCAGTCTGGTGTCAGCCTCTCCTCGTGACGGTGTCAGTCTGGTGTCAGCCTCGCTAGTAACGGTTTCAGTCTGGTGTCAGCCTCGCCTCGTGACGGTGTCGGTCTGGTGTCAGCCTCGCCTCGTGACGGTGTCGGTCTGGTGTCAGCCTCGCCTCGTGACGGTGTCGGTCTGGTGTCAGCCTCGCCTCGTGACGGTGTCGGTCTGGTGTCATCCTCGCTAGTGACGGTGTCGGTCTGGTGTCATCCTCGCCTCGTGACGGGGTCGGTCTGGTGTCAGCCTCGCTAGTGACGGTTTCAGTCTGGTGTCAGCCTCTCCTCGTGACGGTGTCAGTCTGGTGTCTTCCTCGCTAGTGACGGGGTCGGTCTGGTGTCAGCCTCGCCTCGTGACGGTGTCGGTCTGGTGTCATCCTCGCTAGTGACGGTGTCGGTCTGGTGTCATCCTCGCCTCGTGACGGGGTCGGTCTGGTGTCAGCCTCGCTAGTGACGGGGTCGGTCTGGTGTCAGCCTCTCCTCGTGACGGGGTCGGTCTGGTGTCAGCCTCTCCTCGTGACGGGGTCGGTCTGGTGTCAGCCTCGCTAGTGACGGTTTCAGTCTGGTGTCAGCCTCTCCTCGTGACGGTGTCAGTCTGGTGTCTGCCTCGCTAGTGACGGGGTCGGTCTGGTGTCAGCCTCTCCTCGTGACGGTGTCGGTCTGGTGTCAGCCTCTCCTCGTGACGGGGTCGGTCTGGTGTCAGCCTCTCCTCGTGACGGGGGTCGGTCTGGTGTCAGCCTCGCTAGTGACGGTTTCGGTCTGGTGTCAGCCTCTCCTCGTGACGGTGTCGGTCTGGTGTCAGCCTCGCTAGTGACGGTGTCAGTCTGGTGTCAGCCTCGCTAGTGACGGTTTCAGTCTGGTGTCAGCCTCTCCTCGTGACGGTGTCGGTCTGGTGTCAGCCTCGCCTCGTGACGGTGTCGGTCTGGTGTCAGCCTCTCCTCGTGACGGTGTCAGTCTGGTGTCAGCGTCGCTAGTAACGGTTTCAGTCTGGTGTCAGCCTCTCCTCGTGACGGTGTCGGTCTGGTGTCAGCCTCGCTAGTGACGGGGTCGGTCTGGTGTCAGCCTCGCTAGTGACGGGGTCGGTCTGGTGTCAGCCTCGCTAGTGACGGGGTCGGTCTGGTGTCAGCCTCGCTAGTTACGGTTTCAGTCTGGTGTCAGCCTCTCCTCGTGACGGTGTCAGTCTGGTGTCAGCCTCGCTAGTGACGGTATCAGTCTGGTGTCAGCCTCGCCTCGTGACGGTGTCGGTCTGGTGTCATGCTCGCTAGTGACGGTGTCGGTCTGGTGTCATCCTCGCCTCGTGACGGGGTCGGTCTGGTGTCATCCTCGCTAGTGACGGTGTCGGTCTGGTGTCATCCTCGCCTCGTGACGGGGTCGGTCTGGTGTCAGCCTCGCTAGTGACGGTTTCAGTCTGGTGTCAGCCTCTCCTCGTGACGGTGTCGGTCTGGTGTCAGCCTCTCCTCGTGACGGTGTCGGTCTGGTGTCAGCCTCGCTAGTGACGGGGTCGGTCTGGTGTCAGCCTCGCTAGTGACGGTGTCGGTCTGGTGTCAGCCTCGCCTCGTGACGGTGTCGGTCTGGTGTCAGCCTCGCCTCGTGACGGTGTCGGTCTGGTGTCAGCCTCGCCTCGTGACGGTGTCGGTCTGGTGTCAGCCTCTCCTCGTGATGGTGTCGGTCTGGTGTCAGCCTCTCCTCGTGACGGTGTCGGTCTCGTGTCAGCCTCTCCTCGTGACGGGGTCAATCTGGTGTCAGCCTCTCCTCGTGACGGGGTCGGTCTGGTGTCAGCCTCGCTAGTGACGGTTTCAGTCTGGTGTCAGCCTCGCCTCGTGACGGTGTCGGTCTGGTGTCATGCTCGCTAGTGACGGTGTCGGTCTGTTGTCATCCTCGCCTCGTGACGGGGTCGGTCTGGTGTCAGCCTCTCCTCGTGACGGTGTCGGTCTGGTGTCAGCCTCTCCTCGTGACGGGGTCGGTCTGGTGTCAGCCTCTCCTCGTGACGGGGGTCGGTCTGGTGTCAGCCTCGCTAGTGACAGTTTCGGTCTGGTGTCAGCCTCTCCTCGTGACGGTGTCGGTCTGGTGTCAGCCTCGCTAGTGACGGTTTCAGTCTGGTGTCAGCCTCTCCTCGTGACGGTGTCAGTCTGGTGTCAGCCTCTCCTCGTGACGGTGTCAGTCTGGTGTCAGCCTCGCTAGTGACGGTTTCAGTCTGGTGTCAGCCTCTCCTCGTGACGGTGTCGGTCTGGTGTCAGCCTCGCTAGTGACGGGGTCGGTCTGGTGTCAGCCTCGCTAGTGACGGGGTCGGTCTGGTGTCAGCCTTGCCTCGTGACGGTGTCGGTCTGGTGTCAGCCTCGCCTCGTGACGGTGTCGGTCTGGTGTCAGCCTCGCCTCGTGACGGTGTCGGTCTGGTGTCAGCATCGCCTCGTGACGGGGTCGGTCTGGTGTCAGCCTCGCCTCGTGACGGTGTCGGTCTGGTGTCATCCTTGCCTCGTGACGGGGTCGGTCTGGTGTCAGCCTCGCTAGTGACGGTTTCAGTATGGTGTCAGCCTCTCCTCGTGACGGTGTCAGTCTGGTGTCTGCCTCGCTAGTGACGGGGTCGGTCTGGTGTCAGCCTCGCCTCGTGACGGTGTCGGTCTGGTGTCATCCTCGCTAGTGACGGTGTCGGTCTGGTGTCATCCTCGCCTCGTGACGGGGTCGGTCTGGTGTCAGCCTCGCTAGTGACGGGGTCGGTCTGTTGTCAGCCTCTTCTCGTGACGGTGTCGGTCTGGTGTCAGCCTCTCCTCGTGACGGGGTCCGTCTGGTGTCAGCCTCTCCTCGTGACGGGGTCGGTCTGGTGTCAGCCTCTCCTCGTGACGGGGTCGGTCTGGTGTCAGCCTCGCCTCGTGACGGTGTCGGTCTGGTGTCAGCCTCGCTAGTGACGGTGTCGGTCTGGTGTCAGCCTCTCCTCGTGACGGGGTCGGTCTGGTGTCAGCCTCTCCTCGTGACGGGGGTCGGTCTGGTGTCATCCTCGCTAGTGACGGTGTCGGTCTGGTGTCATCCTCGCCTCGTGACGGGGTCGGTCTGGTGTCAGCCTCGCTAGTGACGGTTTCAGTCTGGTGTCAGCCTCTCCTCGTGACGGTGTCAGTCTGGTGTCTTCCTCGCTAGTGACGGGGTCGGTCTGGTGTCAGCCTCGCCTCGTGACGGTGTCGGTCTGGTGTCATCCTCGCTAGTGACGGTGTCGGTCTGGTGTCATCCTCGCCTCGTGACGGGGTCGGTCTGGTGTCAGCCTCGCTAGTGACGGGGTCGGTCTGGTGTCAGCCTCTCCTCGTGACGGGGTCGGTCTGGTGTCAGCCTCTCCTCGTGACGGGGTCGGTCTGGTGTCAGCCTCGCTAGTGACGGTTTCAGTCTGGTGTCAGCCTCTCCTCGTGACGGTGTCAGTCTGGTGTCTGCCTCGCTAGTGACGGGGTCGGTCTGGTGTCAGCCTCTCCTCGTGACGGTGTCGGTCTGGTGTCAGCCTCTCCTCGTGACGGGGTCGGTCTGGTGTCAGCCTCTCCTCGTGACGGGGGTCGGTCTGGTGTCAGCCTCGCTAGTGACGGTTTCGGTCTGGTTTCAGCCTCTCCTCGTGACGGTGTCGGTCTGGTGTCAGCCTCGCTAGTGACGGTGTCAGTCTGGTGTCAGCCTCGCTAGTGACGGTTTCAGTCTGGTGTCAGCCTCTCCTCGTGACGGTGTCGGTCTGGTGTCAGCCTCGCCTCGTGACGGTGTCGGTCTGGTGTCAGCCTCTCCTCGTGACGGTGTCAGTCTGGTGTCAGCGTCGCTAGTAACGGTTTCAGTCTGGTGTCAGCCTCTCCTCGTGACGGTGTCGGTCTGGTGTCAGCCTCGCTAGTGACGGGGTCGGTCTGGTGTCAGCCTCGCTAGTGACGGGGTCGGTCTGGTGTCAGCCTCGCTAGTGACGGGGTCGGTCTGGTGTCAGCCTCGCTAGTTACGGTTTCAGTCTGGTGTCAGCCTCTCCTCGTGACGGTGTCAGTCTGGTGTCAGCCTCGCTAGTGACGGTATCAGTCTGGTGTCAGCCTCGCCTCGTGACGGTGTCGGTCTGGTGTCATGCTCGCTAGTGACGGTGTCGGTCTGGTTTCATCCTCGCCTCGTGACGGGGTCGGTCTGGTGTCATCCTCGCTAGTGACGGTGTCGGTCTGGTGTCATCCTCGCCTCGTGACGGGGTCGGTCTGGTGTCAGCCTCGCTAGTGACGGTGTCGGTCTGGTGTCAGCCTCTCCTCGTGACGGTGTCGGTCTGGTGTCAGCCTCGCTAGTGACGGGGTCGGTCTGGTGTCAGCCTCGCTAGTGACGGTGTCGGTCTGGTGTCAGCCTCGCCTCGTGACGGTGTCGGTCTGGTGTCAGCCTCGCCTCGTGACGGTGTCGGTCTGGTGTCAGCCTCGCCTCGTGACGGTGTCGGTCTGGTGTCAGCCTCTCCTCGTGATGGTGTCGGTCTGGTGTCAGCCTCTCCTCGTGACGGTGTCGGTCTCGTGTCAGCCTCTCCTCGTGACGGGGTCAATCTGGTGTCAGCCTCTCCTCGTGACGGGGTCGGTCTGGTGTCAGCCTCGCTAGTGACGGTTTCAGTCTGGTGTCAGCCTCGCCTCGTGACGGTGTCGGTCTGGTGTCATGCTCGCTAGTGACGGTGTCGGTCTGTTGTCATCCTCGCCTCGTGACGGGGTCGGTCTGGTGTCAGCCTCTCCTCGTGACGGTGTCGGTCTGGTGTCAGCCTCTCCTCGTGACGGGGTCGGTCTGGTGTCAGCCTCTCCTCGTGACGGGGGTCGGTCTGGTGTCAGCCTCGCTAGTGACGGTTTCGGTCTGGTGTCAGCCTCTCCTCGTGACGGTGTCGGTCTGGTGTCAGCCTCGCTAGTGACGGTTTCAGTCTGGTGTCAGCCTCTCCTCGTGACGGTGTCAGTCTGGTGTCAGCCTCTCCTCGTGACGGTGTCAGTCTGGTGTCAGCCTCGCTAGTGACGGTTTCAGTCTGGTGTCAGCCTCTCCTCGTGACGGTGTCGGTCTGGTGTCAGCCTCGCTAGTGACGGGGTCGGTCTGGTGTCAGCCTCGCTAGTGACGGGGTCGGTCTGGTGTCAGCCTTGCCTCGTGACGGTGTCGGTCTGGTGTCAGCCTCGCCTCGTGACGGTGTCGGTCTGGTGTCAGCCTCGCCTCGTGACGGTGTCGGTCTGGTGTCAGCATCGCCTCGTGACGGGGTCGGTCTGGTGTCAGCCTCGCCTCGTGACGGTGTCGGTCTGGTGTCATCCTTGCCTCGTGACGGGGTCGGTCTGGTGTCAGCCTCGCTAGTGACGGTTTCAGTATGGTGTCAGCCTCTCCTCGTGACGGTGTCAGTCTGGTGTCTGCCTCGCTAGTGACGGGGTCGGTCTGGTGTCAGCCTCGCCTCGTGACGGTGTCGGTCTGGTGTCATCCTCGCTAGTGACGGTGTCGGTCTGGTGTCATCCTCGCCTCGTGACGGGGTCGGTCTGGTGTCAGCCTCGCTAGTGACGGGGTCGGTCTGTTGTCAGCCTCTTCTCGTGACGGTGTCGGTCTGGTGTCAGCCTCTCCTCGTGACGGGGTCCGTCTGGTGTCAGCCTCTCCTCGTGACGGGGTCGGTCTGGTGTCAGCCTCTCCTCGTGACGGGGTCGGTCTGGTGTCAGCCTCGCCTCGTGACGGTGTCGGTCTGGTGTCAACCTCGCTAGTGACGGTGTCGGTCTGGTGTCAGCCTCTCCTCGTGACGGGGTCGGTCTGGTGTCAGCCTCTCCTCGTGACGGGGGTCGGTCTGGTGTCATCCTCGCTAGTGACGGTGTCGGTCTGGTGTCATCCTAGCTAGTGATGGTTTCAGTCTGGTGTCAGCCTCTCCTCGTGACGGTGTCAGTCTGGTGTCAGCCTCGCTAGTGACGGTTTAGGTCTGGTGTCAGCCTCGCTAGTGACGGGGTCGGTCTGGTGTCAGCCTCTCCTCGTGACGGTGTCGGTCTGGTGTCAGCCTCGCTAGTGACGGTGTCAGTCTGGTGTCAGCCTCTCCTCGTGACGGGGTCGGTCTGGTGTCAGCCTCTCCTCGTGACGGGGGTCGGTCTGGTGTCATCCTCGGTAGTGACGGTGTCGGTCTGGTGTCATCCTCGCCTCGTGACGGGGTCGGTCTGGTGTCAGCCTCTCCTCGTGACGGTGTCGGTCTGGTGTCAGCCTCTCCTCGTGACGGGGTCGGTCTGGTGTCAGCCTCTCCTCGTGACGGGGGTCGGTCTGGTGTCAGCCTCGCTAGTGACGGTTTCGGTCTGGTGTCAGCCTCTCCTCGTGACGGTGTCGGTCTGGTGTCAGCCTCGCTAGTGACGGTGTCAGTCTGGTGTCAGCCTCGCTAGTGACGGTTTCAGTCTGGTGTCAGCCTCTCCTCGTGACGGTGTCGGTCTGGTGTCATCCTCGCCTCGTGACGGGGTCGGTCTGGTGTCAGCCTCGCTAGTGACGGGGTCGGACTGGTGTCAGCCTCTCCTTGTGACGGTGTCGGTCTGGTGTCAGCCTCTCCTCGTGACGGGGTCCGTCTGGTGTCAGCCTCTCCTCGTGACGGGGTCGGTCTGGTGTCAGCCTCTCCTCGTGACGGGGTCGGTCTGGTGTCAGCCTCGCCTCATGACGGTGTCGGTCTGGTGTCAGCCTCGCTAGTGACGGTGTCGGTCTGGTGTCAGCCTCTCCTCGTGACAGGGTCGGTCTGGTGTCAGCCTCTCCTCGTGACGGGGGTCGGTCTGGTGTCATCCTCGGTAGTGACGGTGTCGGTCTGGTGTCATCCTCGCCTCGTGACGGTGTCGGTCTGGTGTCATCCTCGCTAGTGACGGTGTCGGTCTGGTGTCAGCCTCTCCTCGTGACGGGGTCGGTTTGGTGTCAGCCTCTCCTCGTGACGGGGGTCGGTCTGGTGTCAGCCTCGCTAGTGACGGTTTCAGTCTGGTGTCAGCCTCTCCTCGTGACGGTGTCGGTCTGGTGTCATCCTCGCTAGTGACGGTGTCGGTCTGGTGTCATCCTCGCCTCGTGACGGGGTCGGTCTGGTGTCAGCCTCGCAAGTGACGGGGTCGGTCTGGTGTCAGCCTCTCCTCGTGACGGTGTCGGTCTGGTGTCAGCCTCGCTAGTGACGGTGTCAGTCTGGTGTCAGCCTCTCCTCGTGACGGGGTCGGTCTGGTGTCAGCCTCTCCTCGTGACGGTGTCGGTCTGGTGTCAGCCTCTCCTCGTGACGGTTTCGGTCTGGTGTCAGCCTCTCCTCGTGACGGTGTCGGTCTGGTGTCAGCCTCGCTAGTGACGGTGTCAGTCTGGTGTCAGCCTCGCTAGTGACGGTTTCAGTCTGGTGTCAGCCTCTCCTCGTGACGGTGTCGGTCTGGTGTCATCCTCGCTAGTGACGGTGTCGGTCTGGTGTCATCCTCGCCTCGTGACGGGGTCGGTCTGGTGTCAGCCTCGCTAGTGACGGGGTCGGTCTGGTGTCAGCCTCTCCTCGTGACGGTGTCGGTCTGGTGTCAGCCTCGCTAGTGACGGTGTCAGTCTGGTGTCAGCCTCTCCTCGTGACGGTGTCAGTCTGGTGTCAGCCTCGCTAGTGACGGTATCAGTCTGGTGTCAGCCTCTCCTCGTGACGGTGTCGATCTGGTGTCAGCCTCGCTAGTGACGGGGTCGGTCTGGTGTCAGCCTCGCTAGTGACGGGGTCGGTCTGGTGTCAGCCTCGCCTCGTGACGGTGTCGGTCTGGTGTCAGCCTCGCCTCGTGACGGTGTCGGTCTGGTGTCATCCTCGCTAGTGACGGTGTCGGTCTGGTGTCAGCCTCTCCTCGTGACGGTGTCGGTCTGGTGTCAGCCTCGCCTCGTGACGGTGTCGGTCTGGTGTCATCCTCGCTAGTGACGGTGTCGGTCTGGTGTCATCCTCGCCTCGTGACGGGGTCGGTCTGGTGTCAGCCTCGCTAGTGACGGGGTCGGTCTGGTGTCAGCCTCTCCTCGTGACTGTGTCGGTCTGGTGTCAGCCTCTCCTCGTGACGGTGTCGGTCTGGTGTCAGCCTCTCCTCGTGACGGGGTCGGTCTGGTGTCAGCCTCGCTAGTGACGGTTTCAGTCTGGTGTCAGCCTCTCCTCGTGACGGTGTCAGTCTGGTGTCTGCCTCGCTAGTGACGGGGTCGGTCTGGTGTCAGCCTCTCCTCGTGACGGTGTCGGTCTGGTGTCAGCCTCTCCTCGTGACGGGGTCCGTCTGGTGTCAGCCTCTCCTCGTGACGGGGTCGGTCTGGTGTCAGCCTCTCCTCGTGACGGGGTCGGTCTGGTGTCAGCCTCGCCTCTTGACGGTGTCGGTCTGGTGTCAGCCTCTCCTCGTGACGGGGTCGGTCTGGTGTCAGCCTCTCCTCGTGACAGGGGTCGGTCTGGTGTCATCCTCGCTAGTGACGGTGTCGGTCTGGTGTCATCCTCGCCTCGTGACGGTGTCGGTCTGGTGTCATCCTCGCTAGTGACGGTGTCGGTCTGGTGTCAGCCTCTCCTCGTGACGGGGTCGGTTTAGTGTCAGCCTCTCCTCGTGACGGGGGTCGGTCTGGTGTCAGCCTCGCTAGTGACGGTTTCGGTCTGGTGTCAGCCTCTCCTCGTGACTGTGTCGGTCTGGTGTCATCCTCGCTAGTGACGGTGTCGGTCTGGTGTCATCCTCGCCTCGTGACGGTGTCGGTCTGGTGTCAGCCTCGCTAGTGACGGTGTCAGTCTGGTGTTAGCCTCGCTAGTGACGGTTTCAGTCTGGTGTCAGCCTCTCCTCGTGACGGTGTCAGTCTGGTGTCAGCCTCGCTAGTGACGGTATCAGTCTGGTGTCAGCCTCGCCTCGTGACGGTGTCGGTCTGGTGTCAGCCTCTCCTCGTGACGGGGTCGGTCTGGTGTCAGCCTCTCCTCGTGACGGGGGTCGGTCTGGTGTCATCCTCGCTAGTGACGGTGTCGGTCTGGTGTCATCCTCGCTAGTGATGGTTTCAGTCTGGTGTCAGCCTCTCCTCGTGACGGTGTCAGTCTGGTGTCAGCCTCGCTAGTGACGGTTTCAGTCTGGTGTCAGCCTCGCTAGTGACGGGGTCGGTCTGGTGTCAGCCTCTCCTCGTGACGGTGTCGGTCTGGTGTCAGCCTCGCTAGTGACGGTGTCAGTCTGGTGTCAGCCTCTCCTCGTGACGGGGTCGGTCTGGTGTCAGCCTCTCCTCGTGACGGGGGTCGGTCTGGTGTCATCCTCGGTAGTGACGGTGTCGGTCTGGTGTCATCCTCGCCTCGTGACGGGGTCGGTCTGGTGTCAGCCTCTCCTCGTGACGGTGTCGGTCTGGTGTCAGCCTCTCCTCGTGACGGGGTCGGTCTGGTGTCAGCCTCTCCTCGTGACGGGGGTCGGTCTGGTGTCAGCCTCGCTAGTGACGGTTTCGGTCTGGTGTCAGCCTCTCCTCGTGACGGTGTCGGTCTGGTGTCAGCCTCGCTAGTGACGGTGTCAGTCTGGTGTCAGCCTCGCTAGTGACGGTTTCAGTCTGGTGTCAGCCTCTCCTCGTGACGGTGTCGGTCTGGTGTCATCCTCGCCTCGTGACGGGGTCGGTCTGGTGTCAGCCTCGCTAGTGACGGGGTCGGACTGGTGTCAGCCTCTCCTTGTGACGGTGTCGGTCTGGTGTCAGCCTCTCCTCGTGACGGGGTCCGTCTGGTGTCAGCCTCTCCTCGTGACGGGGTCGGTCTGGTGTCAGCCTCTCCTCGTGACGGGGTCGGTCTGGTGTCAGCCTCGCCTCATGACGGTGTCGGTCTGGTGTCAGCCTCGCTAGTGACGGTGTCGGTCTGGTGTCAGCCTCTCCTCGTGACAGGGTCGGTCTGGTGTCAGCCTCTCCTCGTGACGGGGGTCGGTCTGGTGTCATCCTCGGTAGTGACGGTGTCGGTCTGGTGTCATCCTCGCCTCGTGACGGTGTCGGTCTGGTGTCATCCTCGCTAGTGACGGTGTCGGTCTGGTGTCAGCCTCTCCTCGTGACGGGGTCGGTTTGGTGTCAGCCTCTCCTCGTGACGGGGGTCGGTCTGGTGTCAGCCTCGCTAGTGACGGTTTCAGTCTGGTGTCAGCCTCTCCTCGTGACGGTGTCGGTCTGGTGTCATCCTCGCTAGTGACGGTGTCGGTCTGGTGTCATCCTCGCCTCGTGACGGGGTCGGTCTGGTGTCAGCCTCGCAAGTGACGGGGTCGGTCTGGTGTCAGCCTCTCCTCGTGACGGTGTCGGTCTGGTGTCAGCCTCGCTAGTGACGGTGTCAGTCTGGTGTCAGCCTCTCCTCGTGACGGGGTCGGTCTGGTGTCAGCCTCTCCTCGTGACGGTGTCGGTCTGGTGTCAGCCTCTCCTCGTGACGGGGTCGGTCTGGTGTCAGCCTCTCCTCGTGACGGGGGTCGGTCTGGTGTCAGCCTCGCTAGTGACGGTTTCGGTCTGGTGTCAGCCTCTCCTCGTGACGGTGTCGGTCTGGTGTCAGCCTCGCTAGTGACGGTGTCAGTCTGGTGTCAGCCTCGCTAGTGACGGTTTCAGTCTGGTGTCAGCCTCTCCTCGTGACGGTGTCGGTCTGGTGTCATCCTCGCTAGTGACGGTGTCGGTCTGGTGTCATCCTCGCCTCGTGACGGGGTCGGTCTGGTGTCAGCCTCTCCTCGTGACGGTGTCGGTCTGGTGTCAGCCTCGCTAGTGACGGTGTCAGTCTGGTGTCAGCCTCTCCTCGTGACGGTGTCAGTCTGGTGTCAGCCTCGCTAGTGACGGTATCAGTCTGGTGTCAGCCTCTCCTCGTGACGGTGTCGATCTGGTGTCAGCCTCGCTAGTGACGGGGTCGGTCTGGTGTCAGCCTCGCTAGTGACGGGGTCGGTCTGGTGTCAGCCTCGCCTCGTGACGGTGTCGGTCTGGTGTCAGCCTCGCCTCGTGACGGTGTCGGTCTGGTGTCATCCTCGCTAGTGACGGTGTCGGTCTGGTGTCAGCCTCTCCTCGTGACGGTGTCGGTCTGGTGTCAGCCTCGCCTCGTGACGGTGTCGGTCTGGTGTCATCCTCGCTAGTGACGGTGTCGGTCTGGTGTCATCCTCGCCTCGTGACGGGGTCGGTCTGGTGTCAGCCTCGCTAGTGACGGGGTCGGTCTGGTGTCAGCCTCTCCTCGTGACTGTGTCGGTCTGGTGTCAGCCTCTCCTCGTGACGGTGTCGGTCTGGTGTCAGCCTCTCCTCGTGACGGGGTCGGTCTGGTGTCAGCCTCGCTAGTGACGGTTTCAGTCTGGTGTCAGCCTCTCCTCGTGACGGTGTCAGTCTGGTGTCTGCCTCGCTAGTGACGGGGTCGGTCTGGTGTCAGCCTCTCCTCGTGACGGTGTCGGTCTGGTGTCAGCCTCTCCTCGTGACGGGGTCCGTCTGGTGTCAGCCTCTCCTCGTGACGGGGTCGGTCTGGTGTCAGCCTCTCCTCGTGACGGGGTCGGTCTGGTGTCAGCCTCGCCTCTTGACGGTGTCGGTCTGGTGTCAGCCTCTCCTCGTGACGGGGTCGGTCTGGTGTCAGCCTCTCCTCGTGACAGGGGTCGGTCTGGTGTCATCCTCGCTAGTGACGGTGTCGGTCTGGTGTCATCCTCGCCTCGTGACGGTGTCGGTCTGGTGTCATCCTCGCTAGTGACGGTGTCGGTCTGGTGTCAGCCTCTCCTCGTGACGGGGTCGGTTTAGTGTCAGCCTCTCCTCGTGACGGGGGTCGGTCTGGTGTCAGCCTCGCTAGTGACGGTTTCGGTCTGGTGTCAGCCTCTCCTCGTGACGGTGTCGGTCTGGTGTCATCCTCGCTAGTGACGGTGTCGGTCTGGTGTCATCCTCGCCTCGTGACGGTGTCGGTCTGGTGTCAGCCTCGCTAGTGACGGTGTCAGTCTGGTGTTAGCCTCGCTAGTGACGGTTTCAGTCTGGTGTCAGCCTCTCCTCGTGACGGTGTCAGTCTGGTGTCAGCCTCGCTAGTGACGGTATCAGTCTGGTGTCAGCCTCGCCTCGTGACGGTGTCGGTCTGGTGTCAGCCTTGCTAGTGACGGGGTCGGTCTGGTGTCAGCCTCGCTAGTGACGGGGTCGGTCTGGTGTCAGCCTCGCCTCGTGACGTTGTCAGTCTGGTGTCAGCCTCGCCTCGTGACGGGGTCGGTCTGGTGTCAGCCTCTCCTCGTGACGGGGTCGGTCTGGTGTCAGCCTCTCCTCGTGATGGGGTCGGTCTGGTGTCAGCCTCGCTAGTGACGGTTTCAGTCTGGTGTCAGCCTCTCCTCGTGACGGTGTCAGTCTGGTGTCTGCCTCGCTAGTGACGGGGTCGGTCTGGTGTCAGCCTCTCCTCGTGACGGTGTCGGTCTGGTGTCAGCCACTCCTCGTGACGGGGTCCGTCTGGTGTCAGCCTCTCCTCGTGACAGGGTCGGTCTTGTGTCAGCCTCTCGTCGTGACGGGGTCGGTCTGGTGTCAGCCTCGCCTCGTGACGGTGTCGGTCTGGTGTCAGCCTCGCTAGTGACGGTGTCGGTCTGGTGTCAGCCTCTCCTCGTGACGGTGTCGGTCTGGTGTCAGCCTCTCCTCGTGACGGGGTCGGTCTGGTGTCAGCCTCTCCTCGTGACGGGGTCGGTCTGGTGTCAGCCTCTCCTCGTGACGGGGTCGGTCTGGTGTCAGCCTCGCCTCGTGACGGTGTCGGTCTGGTGTCAGCCTCGCTAGTGACGGTGTCGGTCTGGTGTCAGCCTCTCCTCGTGACGGGGTCGGTCTGGTGTCAGCCTCTCCTCGTGACGGGGGTCGGTCTGGTGTCATCCTCGCTAGTGACGGTGTCGGTCTGGTGTCATCCTCGCCTCGTGACGGTGTCGGTCTGGTGTCATCCTCGCTAGTGACGGTGTCGGTCTAGTGTCAGCCTCGCTAGTGACGGTGTCAGTCTGGTGTCAGCCTCGCTAGTGACGGTTTCAGTCTGGTGTCAGCCTCTCCTCGTGACGGTGTCAGTCTGGTGTCAGCCTCTCCTCGTGACGGTGTCAGTCTGGTGTCAGCCTCGCTAGTGACGGTTTCAGTCTGGTGTCAGCCTCTCCTCGTGACGGTTTCGGTCTGGTGTCAGCCTCGCCTCGTGACGGTGTCGGTCTGGTGTCATCCTCGCTAGTGACGGTGTCGGTCTGGTGTCAGCCTCTCCTCGTGACGGGGTCGGTCTGGTGTCAGCCTCGCTAGTGACGGTTTCAGTCTGGTGTCAGCCTCTCCTCGTGACGGTGTCAGTCTGGTGTCTGCCTCGCTAGTGACGGGGTCGGTCTGGTGTCAGCCTCTCCTCGTGACGGTGTCGGTCTGGTGTCAGCCTCTCCTCGTGACGGGGTCCGTCTGGTGTCAGCCTCTCCTCGTGACGGGGTCGGTCTGGTGTCAGCCTCTCCTCGTGACGGGGTCGGTCTGGTGTCAGCCTCGCCTCGTGACGGTGTCGGTCTGGTGTCAGCCTCGCTAGTGACGGTGTCGGTCTGGTGTCAGCCTCTCCTCGTGACGGGGTCGGTCTGGTGTCAGCCTCTCCTCGTGACGGGGGTCGGTCTGGTGTCATCCTCGCTAGTGACGGTGTCGGTCTGGTGTCAGCCTCGCCTCGTGACGGTGTCGGTCTGGTGTCAGCCTCGCCTCGTGACGGTGTCGGTCTGGTGTCAGCCTCTCCTCGTGACGGCGTCGGTCTGGTGTCAGCCTCTCCTCGTGACGGGGTCGGTCTGGTGTCAGCCTCGCTAGTGACGGTTTCAGTCTGGTGTCAGCCTCGCCTCGTGACGGTGTCGGTCTGGTGTCAGCCTCTCCTCGTGACGGGGTCCGTCTGGTGTCAGCCTCTCCTCGTGACGGGGTCGGTCTGGTGTCAGCCTCTCCTCGTGACGGGGTCGGTCTGGTGTCAGCCTCGCCTCGTGACGGTGTCGGTCTGGTGTCAGCCTCGCTAGTGACGGTGTCGGTCTGGTGTCAGCCTCTCCTCGTGACGGGGTCGGTCTGGTGTCAGCCTCTCCTCGTGACGGGGGTCGGTCTGGTGTCATCCTCGCTAGTGACGGTGTCGGTCTGGTGTCAGCCTCGCCTCGTGACGGTGTCGGTCTGGTGTCAGCCTCGCCTCGTGACGGTGTCGGTCTGGTGTCAGCCTCTCCTCGTGACGGCGTCGGTCTGGTGTCAGCCTCTCCTCGTGACGGGGTCGGTCTGGTGTCAGCCTCGCTAGTGACGGTTTCAGTCTGGTGTCAGCCTCGCCTCGTGACGGTGTCGGTCTGGTGTCATGCTCGCTAGTGACGGTGTCGGTCTGGTGTCATCCTCGCCTCGTGACGGGGTCGGTCTGGTGTCAGCCTCTCCTCGTGACGGTGTCGGTCTGGTGTCAGCCTCTCCTCGTGACGGGGTCCGTGTGGTGTCAGCCTCTCCTCGTGACGGGGTCGGTCTGGTGTCAGCCTCTCCTCGTGACGGGGTCGGTCTGGTGTCAGCCTCGCCTCGTGACGGTGTCGGTCTGGTGTCAGCCTCGCTAGTGACGGTGTCGGTCTGGTGTCAGCCTCTCCTCGTGACGGGGTCGGTCTGGTGTCAGCCTCTCCTCGTGACGGGGTCGGTCTTGTGTCATCCTCGCTAGTGACGGTGTCGGTCTGGTGTCATCCTCGCCTCGTGACGGTGTCGGTCTGGTGTCATCCTCGCTAGTGACGGTGTCGGTCTGGTGTCAGCCTCTCCTCGTGACGGGGTCGGTCTGGTGTCAGCCTCTCCTCGTGACGGGGTCGGTCTTGTGTCATCCTCGCTAGTGACGGTGTCGGTCTGGTGTCATCCTCGCCTCGTGACGGTGTCGGTCTGGTGTCATCCTCGCTAGTGACGGTGTCGGTCTGGTGTCAGCCTCTCCTCGTGACGGGGTCGGTTTGGTGTCAGCCTCTCCTCGTGACGGGGGTCGGTCTGGTGTCAGCCTCGCTAGTGACGGTGTCGGTCTGGTGTCAGCCTCTCCTCGTGACGGGGTCGGTTTGGTGTCAGCCTCGCCTCGTGACGGTGTCGGTCTGGTGTCATCCTCGCTAGTGACGGTGTCGGTCTGGTGTCATCCTCGCCTCGTGACGGGGTCGGTCTGGTGTCAGCCTCGCTAGTGACGGGGTCGGTCTGGTGTCAGCCTCTCCTCGTGACGGTGTCGGTCTGGTGTCAGCCTCTCCTCGTGACGGTGTCGGTCTGGTGTCAGCCTCTCCTCGTGACGGGGTCGGTCTGGTGTCAGCCTCTCCTCGTGACGGGGTCGGTCTGGTGTCAGCCTCTCCTCGTGACGGGGTCGGTCTGGTGTCAGCCTCGCTAGTGACGGTTTAAGTCTGGTGTCAGCCTCTCCTCGTGACGGTGTCAGTCTGGTGTCTGCCTCGCTAGTGACGGGGTCGGTCTGGTGTCAGCCTCTCCTCGTGACGGTGTCGGTCTGGTGTCAGCCTCTCCTCGTGACGGGGTCGGTCTGGTGTCAGCCTCTCCTCGTGACGGGGGTCGGTCTGGTGTCAGCCTCGCTAGTGACGGTTTCGGTCTGGTGTCAGCCTCTCCTCGTGACGGTGTCGGTCTGGTGTCAGCCTCGCTAGTGACGGTGTCAGTCTGGTGTCAGCCTCGCTAGTGACGGTGTCAGTCTGGTGTCAGCCTCGCTAGTGACGGTGTCGGTCTGGTGTCATCCTCGCCTCGTGACGGTGTCGGTCTGGTGTCATCCTCGCTAGTGACGGTGTCGGTCTGGTGTCATCCTCGCCTCGTGACGGTGTCGGTCTGGTGTCATCCTCGCTAGTGACGGTGTCGGTCTGGTGTCAGCCTCTCCTCGTGACGGGGTCGGTTTGGTGTCAGCCTCTCCTCGTGACGGGGGTCGGTCTGGTGTCAGCCTCGCTAGTGACGGTTTCGGTCTGGTGTCAGCCTCTCCTCGTGACGGTGTCGGTCTGGTGTCATCCTCGCTAGTGACGGTGTCGGTCTGGTGTCATCCTCGCCTCGTGACGGTGTCGGTCTGGTGTCAGCCTCGCTAGTGACGGTGTCAGTCTGGTGTTAGCCTCGCTAGTGACGGTTTCAGTCTGGTGTCAGCCTCTCCTCGTGACGGTGTCAGTCTGGTGTCAGCCTCGCTAGTGACGGTATCAGTCTGGTGTCAGCCTCGCCTCGTGACGGTGTCGGTCTGGTGTCAGCCTTGCTAGTGACGGGGTCGGTCTGGTGTCAGCCTCGCTAGTGACGGGGTCGGTCTGGTGTCAGCCTCGCCTCGTGACGTTGTCAGTCTGGTGTCAGCCTCGCCTCGTGACGGGGTCGGTCTGGTGTCAGCCTCTCCTCGTGACGGGGTCGGTCTGGTGTCAGCCTCTCCTCGTGATGGGGTCGGTCTGGTGTCAGCCTCGCTAGTGACGGTTTCAGTCTGGTGTCAGCCTCTCCTCGTGACGGTGTCAGTCTGGTGTCTGCCTCGCTAGTGACGGGGTCGGTCTGGTGTCAGCCTCTCCTCGTGACGGTGTCGGTCTGGTGTCAGCCACTCCTCGTGACGGGGTCGGTCTGGTGTCAGCCTCGCCTCGTGACGGTGTCGGTCTGGTGTCAGCCTCTCCTCGTGACGGGGTCGGTCTGGTGTCAGCCTCTCCTCGTGACGGGGGTCGGTCTGGTGTCATCCTCGCTAGTGACGGTGTCGGTCTGGTGTCAGCCTCTCCTCGTGACGGGGTCGGTCTGGTGTCAGCCTCTCCTCGTGACGGGGGTCGGTCTGGTGTCATCCTCGCTAGTGACGGTGTCGGTCTGGTGTCATCCTCGCCTCGTGACGGTGTCGGTCTGGTGTCATCCTCGCTAGTGACGGTGTCAGTCTGGTGTCAGCCTCGCTAGTGACGGTTTCAGTCTGGTGTCAGCCTCTCCTCGTGACGGTGTCAGTCTGGTGTCAGCCTCTCCTCGTGACGGTGTCAGTCTGGTGTCAGCCTCGCTAGTGACGGTTTCAGTCTGGTGTCAGCCTCTCCTCGTGACGGTGTCAGTCTGGTGTCAGCCTCGCCTCGTGACGGTGTCGGTCTGGTGTCATCCTCGCTAGTGACGGTGTCGGTCTGGTGTCAGCCTCTCCTCGTGACGGGGTCGGTCTGGTGTCAGCCTCGCTAGTGACGGTTTCAGTCTGGTGTCAGCCTCTCCTCGTGACGGTGTCAGTCTGGTGTCTGCCTCGCTAGTGACGGGGTCGGTCTGGTGTCAGCCTCTCCTCGTGACGGTGTCGGTCTGGTGTCAGCCTCTCCTCGTGACGGGGTCCGTCTGGTGTCAGCCTCTCCTCGTGACGGGGTCGGTCTGGTGTCAGCCTCTCCTCGTGACGGGGTCGGTCTGGTGTCAGCCTCGCCTCGTGACGGTGTCGGTCTGGTGTCAGCCTCGCTAGTGACGGTGTCGGTCTGGTGTCAGCCTCTCCTCGTGACGGGGTCGGTCTGGTGTCAGCCTCTCCTCGTGACGGGGGTCGGTCTGGTGTCATCCTCGCTAGTGACGGTGTCGGTCTGGTGTCAGCCTCGCCTCGTGACGGTGTCGGTCTGGTGTCAGCCTCGCCTCGTGACGGTGTCGGTCTGGTGTCAGCCTCTCCTCGTGACGGCGTCAGTCTGGTGTCAGCCTCTCCTCGTGACGGGGTCGGTCTGGTGTCAGCCTCTCCTCGTGACGGGGTCGGTCTGGTGTCAGCCTCGCTAGTGACGGTTTCAGTCTGGTGTCAGCCTCGCCTCGTGACGGTGTCGGTCTGGTGTCATGCTCGCTAGTGACGGTGTCGGTCTGGTGTCATCCTCGCCTCGTGACGGGGTCGGTCTGGTGTC
The DNA here is from genome assembly GCF_062004578.1 of Staurois parvus. NCBI lineage: Eukaryota > Metazoa > Chordata > Amphibia > Anura > Ranidae > Staurois > Staurois parvus. Next base: position 65,520 of record NW_028320283.1, read on the forward strand.
AGCCTCTCCTCGTGACGGTGTCGGTCTCGTGTCAGCCTCTCCTCGTGACCGGGTCGGTCTGGTGTCAGCCTCTCCTCGTGACGGGGGTCGGTCTGGTGTCATCCTCGCTAGTGACGGTGTCGGTCTGGTGTCATCCTCGCTAGTGACGGTTTCAGTCTGGTGTCAGCCTCTCCTCGTGACGGTGTCAGTCTGGTGTCTGCCTCGCTAGTGACGGGGTCGGTCTGGTGTCAGCCTCTCCTCGTGACGGGGTCGGTCTGATGTCAGCCTCGCCTCGTGACGGTGTCAGTCTGGTGTCAGCCTCGCTAGTGACGGTTTCAGTCTGGTGTCAGCCTCTCCTCGTGACGGTGTCAGTCTGGTGTCAGCCTCTCCTCGTGACGGTGTCAGTCTGGTGTCAGCCTCGCTAGTGACGGTTTCAGTCTGGTGTCAGCCTCTCCTCGTGACGGTTTCGGTCTGGTGTCAGCCTCGCCTCGTGACGGTGTCGGTCTGGTGTCATCCTCGCTAGTGACGGTGTCGGTCTGGTGTCAGCCTCTCCTCGTGACGGGGTCGGTCTGGTGTCAGCCTCGCTAGTGACGGTTTCAGTCTGGTGTCAGCCTCTCCTCGTGACGGTGTCAGTCTGGTGTCTGCCTCGCTAGTGACGGGGTCGGTCTGGTGTCAGCCTCTCCTCGTGACGGTGTCGGTCTGGTGTCAGCCTCTCCTCGTGACGGGGTCCGTCTGGTGTCAGCCTCTCCTCGTGACGGTGTCGGTCTGGTGTCAGCCTCTCCTCGTGACGGGGTCGTTCTGGTGTCAGCCTCTCCTCGTGACGGGGTCGGTCTGGTGTCAGCCTCTCCTCGTGACGGGGTCGGTCTGGTGTCAGCCTCGCCTCGTGACGGTGTCGGTCTGGTGTCATGCTCGCTAGTGACGGTGTCGGTCTGGTGTCATCCTCGCCTCGTGACGGGGTCGGTCTGGTGTCAGCCTCTCCTCGTGACGGTGTCGGTCTGGTGTCAGCCTCTCCTCGTGACCGGGTCGGTCTGGTGTCAGCCTCTCCTCGTGACGGGGGTCGGTCTGGTGTCATCCTCGCTAGTGACGGTGTCGGTCTGGTGTCATCCTCGCTAGTGACGGTTTCAGTCTGGTGTCAGCCTCTCCTCGTGACGGTGTCAGTCTGGTGTCTGCCTCGCTAGTGACGGGGCCGGTCTGGTGTCAGCCTCTCCTCGTGACGGGGTCGGTCTGATGTCAGCCTCGCCTCGTGACGGTGTCAGTCTGGTGTCAGCCTCGCTAGTGACGGTTTCAGTCTGGTGTCAGCCTCTCCTCGTGACGGTGTCAGTCTGGTGTCAGCCTCTCCTCGTGACGGTGTCAGTCTGGTGTCAGCCTCGCTAGTGACGGTTTCAGTCTGGTGTCAGCCTCTCCTCGTGACGGTTTCGGTCTGGTGTCAGCCTCGCCTCGTGACGGTGTCGGTCTGGTGTCATCCTCGCTAGTGACGGTGTCGGTCTGGTGTCAGCCTCTCCTCGTGACGGGGTCGGTCTGGTGTCAGCCTCGCTAGTGACGGTTTCAGTCTGGTGTCAGCCTCTCCTCGTGACGGTGTCAGTCTGGTGTCTGCCTCGCTAGTGACGGGGTCGGTCTGGTGTCAGCCTCTCCTCGTGACGGTGTCGGTCTGGTGTCAGCCTCTCCTCGTGACGGGGTCCGTCTGGTGTCAGCCTCTCCTCGTGACGGGGTCGGTCTGGTGTCAGCCTCTCCTCGTGACGGGGTCGGTCTGGTGTCAGCCTCGCCTCGTGACGGTGTCGGTCTGGTGTCAGCCTCGCTAGTGACGGTGTCGGTCTGGTGTCAGCCTCTCCTCGTGACGGGGTCGGTCTGGTGTCAGCCTCTCCTCGTGACGGGGGTCGGTCTGGTGTCATCCTCGCTAGTGACGGTGTCGGTCTGGTGTCAGCCTCGCCTCGTGACGGTGTCGGTCTGGTGTCAGCCTCGCCTCGTGACGGTGTCGGTCTGGTGTCAGCCTCTCCTCGTGACGGCGTCGGTCTGGTGTCAGCCTCTCCTCGTGACGGGGTCGGTCTGGTGTCAGCCTCTCCTCGTGACGGGGTCGGTCTGGTGTCAGCCTCGCTAGTGACGGTTTCAGTCTGGTGTCAGCCTCGCCTCGTGACGGTGTCGGTCTGGTGTCATGCTCGCTAGTGACGGTGTCGGTCTGGTGTCATCCTCGCCTCGTGACGGGGTCGGTCTGGTGTCAGCCTCTCCTCGTGACGGTGTCGGTCTGGTGTCAGCCTCTCCTCGTGACCGGGTCGGTCTGGTGTCAGCCTCTCCTCGTGACGGGGGTCGGTCTGGTGTCATCCTCGCTAGTGACGGTGTCGGTCTGGTGTCATCCTCGCTAGTGACGGTTTCAGTCTGGTGTCAGCCTCTCCTCGTGACGGTGTCAGTCTGGTGTCTGCCTCGCTAGTGACGGGGTCGGTCTGGTGTCAGCCTCTCCTCGTGACGGGGTCGGTCTGATGTCAGCCTCGCCTCGTGACGGTGTCGGTCTGGTGTCAGCCTCGCTAGTGACGGGGTCTGTCTGGTGTCAGCCTCTCCTCGTGACGGGGTCGGTCTTGTGTCATCCTCGCTAGTGACGGTGTCGGTCTGGTGTCATCCTCGCCTCGTGACGGTGTCGGTCTGGTGTCATCCTCGCTAGTGACGGTGTCGGTCTGGTGTCAGCCTCTCCTCGTGACGGGGTCGGTTTGGTGTCAGCCTCTCCTCGTGACGGGGGTCGGTCTGGTGTCAGCCTCGCTAGTGACGGTTTCAGTCTGGTGTCAGCCTCTCCTCGTGACGGTGTCGGTCTGGTGTCATCCTCGCTAGTGACGGTGTCGGTCTGGTGTCATCCTCGCCTCGTGACGGGGTCGGTCTGGTGTCAGCCTCGCTAGTGACGGGGTCGGTCTGGTGTCAGCCTCTCCTCGTGACGGTGTCGGTCTGGTGTCAGCCTCGCTAGTGACGGTGTCAGTCTGGTGTCAGCCTCGCTAGTGAAGGTTTCAGTCTGGTGTCAGCCTCTCCTCGTGACGGTGTCAGTCTGGTGTCAGCCTCTCCTCGTGACGGTGTCAGTCTGGTGTCAGCCTCGCTAGTGACGGTATCAGTCTGGTGTCAGCCTCTCCTCGTGACGGTGTCGGTCTGGTGTCAGCCTCGCTAGTGACGGGGTCGGTCTGGTGTCAGCCTCGCTAGTGACGGGGTCGGTCTGGTGTCAGCCTCGCCTCGTGACGGTGTCGGTCTGGTGTCAGCCTCGCCTCGTGACGGTGTCGGTCTGGTGTCAGCCTCGCCTCGTGACGGTGTCGGTCTGGTGTCATCCTCGCTAGTGACGGTGTCGGTCTGGTGTCATCCTCGCCTCGTGACGGGGTCGGTCTGGTGTCAGCCTCGCTAGTGACGGGGTCGGTCTGGTGTCAGCCTCTCCTCGTGACGGTGTCGGTCTGGTGTCAGCCTCTCCTCGTGACGGTGTCGGTCTGGTGTCAGCCTCTCCTCGTGACGGGGTCGGTCTGGTGTCAGCCTCTCCTCGTGACGGGGTCGGTCTGGTGTCAGCCTCTCCTCGTGACGGGGTCGGTCTGGTGTCAGCCTCGCTAGTGACGGTTTCAGTCTGGTGTCAGCCTCTCCTCGTGACGGTGTCAGTCTGGTGTCTGCCTCGCTAGTGACGGGGTCGGTCTGGTGTCAGCCTCTCCTCGTGACGGTGTCGGTCTGGTGTCAGCCTCTCCTCGTGACGGGGTCGGTCTGGTGTCAGCCTCTCCTCGTGACGGGGGTCGGTCTGGTGTCAGCCTCGCTAGTGACGGTTTCGGTCTGGTGTCAGCCTCTCCTCGTGACGGTGTCGGTCTGGTGTCAGCCTCGCTAGTGACGGTGTCAGTCTGGTGTCAGCCTCGCTAGTGACGGTGTCAGTCTGGTGTCAGCCTCGCTAGTGACGGTTTCAGTCTGGTGTCAGCCTCTCCTCGTGACGGTGTCAGTCTGGTGTCAGCCTCTCCTCGTGACGGTGTCAGTCTGGTGTCAGCCTCGCTAGTAACGGTTTCAGTCTGGTGTCAGCCTCGCCTCGTGACGGTGTCGGTCTGGTGTCAGCCTCGCCTCGTGACGGTGTCGGTCTGGTGTCAGCCTCGCCTCGTGACGGTGTCGGTCTGGTGTCAGCCTCGCCTCGTGACGGTGTCGGTCTGGTGTCATCCTCGCTAGTGACGGTGTCGGTCTGGTGTCATCCTCGCCTCGTGACGGGGTCGGTCTGGTGTCAGCCTCGCTAGTGACGGTTTCAGTCTGGTGTCAGCCTCTCCTCGTGACGGTGTCAGTCTGGTGTCTTCCTCGCTAGTGACGGGGTCGGTCTGGTGTCAGCCTCGCCTCGTGACGGTGTCGGTCTGGTGTCATCCTCGCTAGTGACGGTGTCGGTCTGGTGTCATCCTCGCCTCGTGACGGGGTCGGTCTGGTGTCAGCCTCGCTAGTGACGGGGTCGGTCTGGTGTCAGCCTCTCCTCGTGACGGGGTCGGTCTGGTGTCAGCCTCTCCTCGTGACGGGGTCGGTCTGGTGTCAGCCTCGCTAGTGACGGTTTCAGTCTGGTGTCAGCCTCTCCTCGTGACGGTGTCAGTCTGGTGTCTGCCTCGCTAGTGACGGGGTCGGTCTGGTGTCAGCCTCTCCTCGTGACGGTGTCGGTCTGGTGTCAGCCTCTCCTCGTGACGGGGTCGGTCTGGTGTCAGCCTCTCCTCGTGACGGGGGTCGGTCTGGTGTCAGCCTCGCTAGTGACGGTTTCGGTCTGGTGTCAGCCTCTCCTCGTGACGGTGTCGGTCTGGTGTCAGCCTCGCTAGTGACGGTGTCAGTCTGGTGTCAGCCTCGCTAGTGACGGTTTCAGTCTGGTGTCAGCCTCTCCTCGTGACGGTGTCGGTCTGGTGTCAGCCTCGCCTCGTGACGGTGTCGGTCTGGTGTCAGCCTCTCCTCGTGACGGTGTCAGTCTGGTGTCAGCGTCGCTAGTAACGGTTTCAGTCTGGTGTCAGCCTCTCCTCGTGACGGTGTCGGTCTGGTGTCAGCCTCGCTAGTGACGGGGTCGGTCTGGTGTCAGCCTCGCTAGTGACGGGGTCGGTCTGGTGTCAGCCTCGCTAGTGACGGGGTCGGTCTGGTGTCAGCCTCGCTAGTTACGGTTTCAGTCTGGTGTCAGCCTCTCCTCGTGACGGTGTCAGTCTGGTGTCAGCCTCGCTAGTGACGGTATCAGTCTGGTGTCAGCCTCGCCTCGTGACGGTGTCGGTCTGGTGTCATGCTCGCTAGTGACGGTGTCGGTCTGGTGTCATCCTCGCCTCGTGACGGGGTCGGTCTGGTTTCATCCTCGCTAGTGACGGTGTCGGTCTGGTGTCATCCTCGCCTCGTGACGGGGTCGGTCTGGTGTCAGCCTCGCTAGTGACGGTTTCAGTCTGGTGTCAGCCTCTCCTCGTGACGGTGTCGGTCTGGTGTCAGCCTCTCCTCGTGACGGTGTCGGTCTGGTGTCAGCCTCGCTAGTGACGGGGTCAATCTGGTGTCAGCCTCTCCTCGTGACGGGGTCGGTCTGGTGTCAGCCTCGCTAGTGACGGTTTCAGTCTGGTGTCAGCCTCGCCTCGTGACGGTGTCGGTCTGGTGTCATGCTCGCTAGTGACGGTGTCGGTCTGTTGTCATCCTCGCCTCGTGACGGGGTCGGTCTGGTGTCAGCCTCTCCTCGTGACGGTGTCGGTCTGGTGTCAGCCTCTCCTCGTGACGGGGTCGGTCTGGTGTCAGCCTCTCCTCGTGACGGGGGTCGGTCTGGTGTCAGCCTCGCTAGTGACGGTTTCGGTCTGGTGTCAGCCTCTCCTCGTGACGGTGTCGGTCTGGTGTCAGCCTCGCTAGTGACGGTTTCAGTCTGGTGTCAGCCTCTCCTCGTGACGGTGTCAGTCTGGTGTCAGCCTCTCCTCGTGACGGTGTCAGTCTGGTGTCAGCCTCGCTAGTGACGGTTTCAGTCTGGTGTCAGCCTCTCCTCGTGACGGTGTCGGTCTGGTGTCAGCCTCGCTAGTGACGGGGTCGGTCTGGTGTCAGCCTCGCTAGTGACGGGGTCGGTCTGGTGTCAGCCTTGCCTCGTGACGGTGTCGGTCTGGTGTCAGCCTCGCCTCGTGACGGTGTCGGTCTGGTGTCAGCATCGCCTCGTGACGGGGTCGGTCTGGTGTCAGCCTCGTCTCGTGACGGTGTCGGTCTGGTGTCATCCTTGCCTCGTGACGGGGTCGGTCTGGTGTCAGCCTCGCTAGTGACGGTTTCAGTATGGTGTCAGCCTCTCCTCGTGACGGTGTCAGTCTGGTGTCTGCCTCGCTAGTGACGGGGTCGGTCTGGTGTCAGCCTCGCCTCGTGACGGTGTCGGTCTGGTGTCATCCTCGCTAGTGACGGTGTCGGTCTGGTGTCATCCTCGCCTCGTGACGGGGTCGGTCTGGTGTCAGCCTCGCTAGTGACGGGGTCGGTCTGTTGTCAGCCTCTTCTCGTGACGGTGTCGGTCTGGTGTCAGCCTCTCCTCGTGACGGGGTCCGTCTGGTGTCAGCCTCTCCTCGTGACGGGGTCGGTCTGGTGTCAGCCTCTCCTCGTGACGGGGTCGGTCTGGTGTCAGCCTCGCCTCGTGACGGTGTCGGTCTGGTGTCAGCCTCGCTAGTGACGGTGTCGGTCTGGTGTCAGCCTCTCCTCGTGACGGGGTCGGTCTGGTGTCAGCCTCTCCTCGTGACGGGGGTCGGTCTGGTGTCATCCTCGCTAGTGACGGTGTCGGTCTGGTGTCATCCTCGCCTCGTGACGGTGTCGGTCTGGTGTCATCCTCGCTAGTGACGGTGTCGGTCTGGTGTCAGCCTCTCCTCGTGACGGGGTCGGTTTGGTGTCAGCCTCTCCTCGTGACGGGGGTCGGTCTGGTGTCAGCCTCGCTAGTGACGGTTTCAGTCTGGTGTCAGCCTCTCCTCGTGACGGTGTCGGTCTGGTGTCATCCTCGCTAGTGACGGTGTCGGTCTGGTGTCATCCTCGCCTCGTGACGGGGTCGGTCTGGTGTCAGCCTCGCTAGTGACGGGGTCGGTCTGGTGTCAGCCTCTCCTCGTGACGGTGTCGGTCTGGTGTCATCCTCGCTAGTGACGGTGTCGGTCTGGTGTCATCCTCGCCTCGTGACGGGGTCGGTCTGGTGTCAGCCTCGCTAGTGACGGTGTCGGTCTGGTGTCATCCTCGCCTCGTGACGGGGTCGGTCTGGTGTCAGCCTCGCTAGTGGCGGGGTCGGTCTGGTGTCAGCCTCTCCTCGTGACGGGGTCGGTTTGGTGTCAGCCTCGCCTCGTGACGGTGTCGGTCTGGTGTCAGCCTCTCCTCGTGACGGGGTCGGTTTGGTGTCAGCCTCGCCTCGTGACGGTGTCGGTCTGGTGTCAGCCTCTCCTCGTGACGGTGTCGGTCTGGTGTCAGCCTCTCCTCGTGACGGGGTCGGTCTGGTGTCAGCCTCTCCTCGTGACGGGGTCGGTCTGGTGTCAGCCTCGCTAGTGACGGTTTCAGTCTGGTGTCAGCCTCGCCTCGTGACGGTGTCGGTCTGGTGTCATGCTCGCTAGTGACGGTGTCGGTCTGGTGTCATCCTCGCCTCGTGACGGGGTCGGTCTGGTGTCAGCCTCTCCTCGTGACGGGGTCGGTCTGGTGTCAGCCTCTCCTCGTGACGGGGTCGGTCTGGTGTCAGCCTCTCCTCGTGACGGGGGTCGGTCTGGTGTCAGCCTCGCTAGTGACGGTTTCGGTCTGGTGTCAGCCTCTCCTCGTGACGGTGTCAGTCTGGTGTCAGCCTCTCCTCGTGACGGTGTCAGTCTGGTGTCAGCCTCGCTAGTGACGGTTTCAGTCTGGTGTCAGCCTCTCCTCGTGACGGTGTCGGTCTGGTGTCAGCCTCGCTAGTGACGGGGTCGGTCTGGTGTCAGCCTCGCTAGTGACGGTTTCAGTCTTGACGGTGTCAGTCTGGTGTCTGCCTCGCTAGTGACGGTTTCAGTCTGGTGTCTGCCTCGCTAGTGACGGTTTCAGTCTGGTGTCAGCCTCTCCTCGTGACGGTGTCGGTCTGGTGTCAGCCTCGCTAGTGACGGGGTCGGTCTGGTGTCAGCCTTGCTAGTGACGGTTTCAGTCTCGTGTCAGCCTCTCCTCGTGACGGTGTCAGTCTGGTGTCAGCCTCGCCTCGTGACGGTGTCGGTCTGGTGTCAGCCTCGCCTCGTGACGGTGTCGGTCTGGTGTCAGCCTCGCCTCGTGACGGTGTCGGTCTGGTGTCATCCTCGCTAGTGACGGTGTCGGTCTGGTGTCATCCTCGCTAGTGACGGTGTCGGTCTGGTGTCATCCTCGCCTCGTGACGGGGTCGGTCTGGTGTCAGCCTCGCTAGTGACGGTGTCGGTCTGGTGTCATCCTCGCCTCGTGACGGGGTCGGTCTGGTGTCAGCCTCGCTAGTGGCGGGGTCGGTCTGGTGTCAGCCTCTCCTCGTGACGGGGTCGGTTTGGTGTCAGCCTCGCCTCGTGACGGTGTCGGTCTGGTGTCAGCCTCTCCTCGTGACGGGGTCGGTTTGGTGTCAGCCTCGCCTCGTGACGGTGTCGGTCTGGTGTCAGCCTCTCCTCGTGACGGTGTCGGTCTGGTGTCAGCCTCTCCTCGTGACGGGGTCGGTCTGGTGTCAGCCTCTCCTCGTGACGGGGTCGGTCTGGTGTCAGCCTCGCTAGTGACGGTTTCAGTCTGGTGTCAGCCTCGCCTCGTGACGGTGTCGGTCTGGTGTCATGCTCGCTAGTGACGGTGTCGGTCTGGTGTCATCCTCGCCTCGTGACGGGGTCGGTCTGGTGTCAGCCTCTCCTCGTGACGGGGTCGGTCTGGTGTCAGCCTCTCCTCGTGACGGGGTCGGTCTGGTGTCAGCCTCTCCTCGTGACGGGGGTCGGTCTGGTGTCAGCCTCGCTAGTGACGGTTTCGGTCTGGTGTCAGCCTCTCCTCGTGACGGTGTCAGTCTGGTGTCAGCCTCTCCTCGTGACGGTGTCAGTCTGGTGTCAGCCTCGCTAGTGACGGTTTCAGTCTGGTGTCAGCCTCTCCTCGTGACGGTGTCGGTCTGGTGTCAGCCTCGCTAGTGACGGGGTCGGTCTGGTGTCAGCCTCGCTAGTGACGGTTTCAGTCTTGACGGTGTCAGTCTGGTGTCTGCCTCGCTAGTGACGGTTTCAGTCTGGTGTCTGCCTCGCTAGTGACGGTTTCAGTCTGGTGTCAGCCTCTCCTCGTGACGGTGTCGGTCTGGTGTCAGCCTCGCTAGTGACGGGGTCGGTCTGGTGTCAGCCTCGCTAGTGACGGTTTCAGTCTCGTGTCAGCCTCTCCTCGTGACGGTGTCAGTCTGGTGTCAGCCTCGCCTCGTGACGGTGTCGGTCTGGTGTCAGCCTCGCCTCGTGACGGTGTCGGTCTGGTGTCAGCCTCGCCTCGTGACGGTGTCGGTCTGGTGTCATCCTCGCTAGTGACGGTGTCGGTCTGGTGTCATCCTCGCCTCGTGACGGGGTCGGTCTGGTGTCAGCCTCGCAAGTGACGGGGTCGGTCTGGTGTCAGCCTCTCCTCGTGACGGGGTCCGTCTGGTGTCAGCCTCTCCTCGTGACGGGGTCGGTCTGGTGTCAGCCTCTCCTCGTGACGGGGTCGGTCTGGTGTCAGCCTTGCCTCGTGACGGGGTCCGTCTGGTGTCAGCCTCTCCTCGTGACGGGGTCGGTCTGGTGTCAGCCTCTCCTCGTGACGGTGTCAGTCTGGTGTCAGCCTCGCTAGTGACGGTATCAGTCTGGTGTCAGCCTCTCCTCGTGACGGTGTCGGTCTGGTGTCAGCCTCGCTAGTGACAGGGTCGGTCTGGTGTCAGCCTCGCCTCGTGACGGTGTCGGTCTGGTGTCAGCCTCGCCTCGTGACGGTGTCGGTCTGGTGTCAGCCTCGCCTCGTGACGGTGTCGGTCTGGTGTCAGCCTCGCCTCGTGACGGTGTCGGTCTGGAGTCATCCTCGCCTCGTGACGGGGACGGTCTGGTGTCAGCCTCGCTAGTGACGGGGTCGGTCTGGTGTCAGCCTCTCCTCGTGACGGTGTCGGTCTGGTGTCAGCCTCTCCTCGTGACGGTGTCGGTCTGGTGTCTGCCTCGCTAGTGACGGGGTCGGTCTGGTGTCAGCCTCTCCTCGTGACGGTGTCGGTCTGGTGTCAGCCTCTCCTCGTGACGGGGTTGGTCTGGTGTCAGCCTCTCCTCGTGACGGGGGTCGGTCTGGTGTCAGCCTCGCTAGTGACGGTTTCGGTCTGGTGTCAGCCTCGCTAGTGACGGTGTCAGTCTGGTGTCATCCTCGCTAGTGACGGTGTCGGTCTGGTGTCATCCTCGCCTCGTGACGGGGTCGGTCTGGTGTCAGCCTCGCTAGTGACGGGGTCGGTCTGGTGTCAGCCTCTCCTCGTGACGGTGTCGGTCTGGTGTCATCCTCGCTAGTGACGGTGTCGGTCTGGTGTCATCCTCGCCTCGTGACGGGGTCGGTCTGGTGTCAGCCTCGCTAGTGACGGTGTCGGTCTGGTGTCATCCTCGCCTCGTGACGGGGTCGGTCTGGTGTCAGCCTCGCTAGTGGCGGGGTCGGTCTGGTGTCAGCCTCTCCTCGTGACGGGGTCGGTTTGGTGTCAGCCTCGCCTCGTGACGGTGTCGGTCTGGTGTCAGCCTCTCCTCGTGACGGTGTCGGTCTGGTGTCAGCCTCTCCTCGTGACGGGGTCGGTCTGGTGTCAGCCTCTCCTCGTGACGGGGTCGGTCTGGTGTCAGCCTCGCTAGTGACGGTTTCAGTCTGGTGTCAGCCTCGCCTCGTGACGGTGTCGGTCTGGTGTCATGCTCGCTAGTGACGGTGTCGGTCTGGTGTCATCCTCGCCTCGTGACGGGGTCGGTCTGGTGTCAGCCTCTCCTCGTGACGGGGTCGGTCTGGTGTCAGCCTCTCCTCGTGACGGGGTCGGTCTGGTGTCAGCCTCTCCTCGTGACGGGGTCGGTCTGGTGTCAGCCTTGCCTCGTGACGGGGTCCGTCTGGTGTCAGCCTCTCCTCGTGACGGGGTCGGTCTGGTGTCAGCCTCTCCTCGTGACGGTGTCAGTCTGGTGTCAGCCTCGCTAGTGACGGTATCAGTCTGGTGTCAGCCTCTCCTCGTGACGGTGTCGGTCTGGTGTCAGCCTCGCTAGTGACAGGGTCGGTCTGGTGTCAGCCTCGCCTCGTGACGGTGTCGGTCTGGTGTCAGCCTCGCCTCGTGACGGTGTCGGTCTGGTGTCAGCCTCGCCTCGTGACGGTGTCGGTCTGGTGTCATCCTCGCCTCGTGACGGGGACGGTCTGGTGTCAGCCTCGCTAGTGACGGGGTCGGTCTGGTGTCAGCCTCTCCTCGTGACGGTGTCGGTCTGGTGTCAGCCTCTCCTCGTGACGGTGTCGGTCTGGTGTCTGCCTCGCTAGTGACGGGGTCGGTCTGGTGTCAGCCTCTCCTCGTGACGGGGTCGGTCTGGTGTCAGCCTCTCCTCGTGACGGGGGTCGGTCTGGTGTCAGCCTCGCTAGTGACGGTTTCGGTCTGGTGTCAGCCTCTCCTCGTGACGGTGTCGGTCTGGTGTCAGCCTCGCTAGTGACGGTGTCAGACTGGTGTCAGCCTCGCTAGTGACGGTTTCAGTCTGGTGTCAGCCTCTCCTCGTGACGGTGTCAGTCTGGTGTCAGCCTCTCCTCGTGACAGTGTCAGTCTGGTGTCAGCCTCGCTAGTGACGGTTTCAGTCTGGTGTCAGCGTCTCCTCGTGACGGTGTCGGTCTGGTGTCAGCCTCTCCTCGTGTTGGTGTCGGTCTGGTGTCAGCCTCGCTAGTGACGGGGTCGGTCTGGTGTCAGCCTCGCTAGTGACGGTGTCGGTCTGGTGTCAGCCTCGCCTCGTGACGGTGTCGGTCTGGTGTCAGCCTCGCCTCGTGATGGTGTCGGTCTGGTGTCAGCCTCGCATCGTGACGGTGTCGGTCTGGTGTCAGCCTCGCCTCGTGACGGTGTCGGTCTGGTGTCAGCCTCTCCTCGTGACGGTGTCGGTCTGGTGTCAGCCTCTCCTCGTGACGGGGTCGGTCTGGTGTCAGCCTCTCCTCGTGACGGGGTCGGTCTGGTGTCAGCCTCGCTAGTGACGGTTTCAGTCTGGTGTCAGCCTCGCCTCGTGACGGTGTCGGTCTGGTGTCATGCTCGCTAGTGACGGTGTCGGTCTGGTGTCATCCTCGCCTCGTGACGGGGTCGGTCTGGTGTCAGCCTCTCCTCGTGACGGTGTCGGTCTGGTGTCAGCCTCTCCTCGTGACGGGGTCGGTCTGGTGTCAGCCTCTCCTCGTGACGGGGGTCGGTCTGGTGTCAGCCTCGCTAGTGACGGTTTCGGTCTGGTGTCAGCCTCTCCTCGTGACGGTGTCGGTCTGGTGTCAGCCTCACTAGTGACGGTTTCAGTCTGGTGTCAGCCTCTCCTCGTGACGGTGTCAGTCTGGTGTCAGCCTCTCCTCGTGACGGTGTCAGTCTGGTGTCAGCCTCGCTAGTGACGGTTTCAGTCTGGTGTCAGCCTCTCCTCGTGACGGTGTCGGTCTGGTGTCTGCCTCGCTAGTGACGGGGTCGGTCTGGTGTCAGCCTCGCCTCGTGTCGGTGTCGGTCTGGTGTCTGCCTCGCTAGTGACGGGGTCGGTCTGGTGTCAGCCTCGCTAGTGACGGGGTCGGTCTGGTGTCAGCCTCGCTAGTGACGGTGTCGGTCTGGTGTCATCCTCGCCTCGTGACGGGGTCGGTCTGGTATCAGCCTCGCTAGTGACGGGGTCGGTCTGGTGTCAGCCTCTCCTCGTGACGGGGTCCGTCTGGTGTCAGCCTCTCCTCGTGACGGGGTCGGTCTGGTGTCAGCCTCTCCTCGTGACGGGGTCGGTCTGGTGTCAGCCTTGCCTCGTGATGGTGTCGGTCTGGTGTCAGCCTCGCTAGTGACGGTATCAGTCTGGTGTCAGCCTCTCCTCGTGACGGTGTCGGTCTGGTGTCAGCCTCTCCTCGTGACGGGGTCCGTCTGGTGTCAGCCTCTCCTCGTGATGGGGTCAGTCTGGTGTCAGCCTCTCCTCGTGACGGTGTCAGTCTGGTGTCAGCCTCGCTAGTGACGGTATCAGTCTGGTGTCAGCCTCGCCTCGTGACGGGGTCGGTCTGGTGTCAGCCTCGCTAGTGACGGTGTCGGTCTGGTGTCAGCCTCGCTAGTGACGGGGTCGGTCTGGTGTCAGCCTCGCTAGTGACGGGGTCGGTCTGGTGTCAGCCTCGCTAGTGACGGGGTCGGTCTGGTGTCAGCCTCGCCTCGTGACGGTGTCGGTCTGGTGTCAGCCTCGCCTCGTGACGGTGTCGGTCTGGTGTCATCCTCGCTAGTGATGGTGTCGGTCTGGTGTCATCCTCGCCTCGTGACGGGGTCGGTCTGGTGTCAGCCTCGCTAATGACGGGGTCGGTCTGGTGTCAGCCTCTCCTCGTGACGGTGTCGGTCTGGTGTCAGCCTCTCCTCGTGACGGTGTCGGTCTGGTGTCAGCCTCTCCTCGTGACGGGGTCGGTCTGGTGTCAGCCTCTCCTCGTGATGTGGTCGGTCTGGTGTCAGCCTCGCTAGTGACGGTTTCAGTCTGGTGTCAGCCTCTCCTCGTGACGGTGTCAGTCTGGTGTCATCCTCGCCTCGTGACGGGGTCGGTCTGGTGTCAGCCTCTCCTCGTGACGGTGTCGGTCTGGTGTCAGCCTCGCTAGTGACGGTTTCGGTCTGGTGTCAGCCTCTCCTCGTGACGGTGTCGGTCTGGTGTCAGCCTCGCTAGTGACGGTGTCAGTCTGGTGTCAGCCTCGCTAGTGACGGTTTCAGTCTGGTGTCAGCCTCGCCTCGTGACGGGGTCGGTCTGGTGTCAGCCTCTCCTCGTGACGGTGTCGGTCTGGTGTCAGCCTCTCCTCGTGACGGTGTCGGTCTGGTGTCAGCCTCTCCTCGTGACGGGGTCGGTCTGGTGTCAGCCTCTCCACGTGACGGTGTCAGTCTGGTGTCTGCCTCGCTAGTGACGGGGGTCTTTCTGGTGTCAGCCTCGCTAGTGACGGTTTCGGTCTGGTGTCAGCCTCTCCTCGTGACGGTGTCGGTCTGGTGTCAGCCTCTCCTCGTGACGGTGTCAGTCTGGTGTCAGCCTCGCTAGTGACGGTTTCAGTCTGGTGTCAGCCTCTCCTCGTGACGGTGTCGGTCTGGTGTCAGCCTCGCTAGTGACGGGGTCGGTCTGGTGTAAGCCTCGCTAGTGACGGTGTCGGTCTGGTGTCAGCCTCGCCTCGTGACGGTGTCGGTCTGGTGTCAGCCTCTCCTCGTGACGGTGTCGGTCTGGTGTCAGCCTCTCCTCGTGACGGTGTCGGTCTGGTGTCAGCCTCTCCTCGTGACGGGGTCGGTCTGGTGTCAGCCTCTCCACGTGACGGGGTCGGTCTGGTGTCAGCCTCGCTAGTGACGGTTTCAGTCTGGTGTCAGCCTCTCCTCGTGACGGTGTCAGTCTGGTGTCTGCCTCGCTAGTGACGGGGTCGGTCTGGTGTCAGCCTCTACTCGTGACGGTGTCGGTCTGGTGTCAGCCTCTCCTCGTGACGGGGTCGGTCTGGTGTCAGCCTCTCCTCGTGACGGGGGTCTTTCTGGTGTCAGCCTCGCTAGTGACGGTTTCGGTCTGGTGTCAGCCTCTCCTCGTGACGGGGTCGGTCTGGTGTCAGCCTCTCCTCGTGATGTGGTCGGTCTGGTGTCAGCCTCGCTAGTGACGGTTTCAGTCTGGTGTCAGCCTCTCCTCGTGACGGTGTCAGTCTGGTGTCATCCTCGCCTCGTGACGGGGTCGGTCTGGTGTCAGCCTCTCCTCGTGACGGTGTCGGTCTGGTGTCAGCCTCGCTAGTGACGGTTTCGGTCTGGTGTCAGCCTCTCCTCGTGACGGTGTCGGTCTGGTGTCAGCCTCGCTAGTGACGGTGTCAGTCTGGTGTCAGCCTCGCTAGTGACGGTTTCAGTCTGGTGTCAGCCTCGCCTCGTGACGGGGTCGGTCTGGTGTCAGCCTCTCCTCGTGACGGTGTCGGTCTGGTGTCAGCCTCTCCTCGTGACGGTGTCGGTCTGGTGTCAGCCTCTCCTCGTGACGGGGTCGGTCTGGTGTCAGCCTCTCCACGTGACGGTGTCAGTCTGGTGTCTGCCTCGCTAGTGACGGGGGTCTTTCTGGTGTCAGCCTCGCTAGTGACGGTTTCGGTCTGGTGTCAGCCTCTCCTCGTGACGGTGTCGGTCTGGTGTCAGCCTCTCCTCGTGACGGTGTCAGTCTGGTGTCAGCCTCGCTAGTGACGGTTTCAGTCTGGTGTCAGCCTCTCCTCGTGACGGTGTCGGTCTGGTGTCAGCCTCGCTAGTGACGGGGTCGGTCTGGTGTAAGCCTCGCTAGTGACGGTGTCGGTCTGGTGTCAGCCTCGCCTCGTGACGGTGTCGGTCTGGTGTCAGCCTCTCCTCGTGACGGTGTCGGTCTGGTGTCAGCCTCTCCTCGTGACGGTGTCGGTCTGGTGTCAGCCTCTCCTCGTGACGGGGTCGGTCTGGTGTCAGCCTCTCCACGTGACGGGGTCGGTCTGGTGTCAGCCTCGCTAGTGACGGTTTCAGTCTGGTGTCAGCCTCTCCTCGTGACGGTGTCAGTCTGGTGTCTGCCTCGCTAGTGACGGGGTCGGTCTGGTGTCAGCCTCTACTCGTGACGGTGTCGGTCTGGTGTCAGCCTCTCCTCGTGACGGGGTCGGTCTGGTGTCAGCCTCTCCTCGTGACGGGGGTCTTTCTGGTGTCAGCCTCGCTAGTGACGGTTTCGGTCTGGTGTCAGCCTCTCCTCGTGACGGTGTCGGTCTGGTGTCAGCCTCTCCTCGTGACGGTGTCAGTCTGGTGTCAGCCTCGCTAGTGACGGTTTCAGTCTGGTGTCAGCCTCTCCTCGTGACGGTGTCGGTCTGGTGTCAGCCTCGCTAGTGACGGGGTCGGTCTGGTGTAAGCCTCGCTAGTGACGGTGTCGGTCTGGTGTCAGCCTCGCCTCGTGACGGTGTCGGTCTGGTGTCAGCCTCTCCTCGTGACGGTGTCGGTCTGGTGTCAGCCTCGCTAGTGACGGTGTCAGTCTGGTGTCAGCCTCGCTAGTGACGGTTTCAGTCTGGTGTCAGCCTCGCCTCGTGACGGGGTCGGTCTGGTGTCAGCCTCTCCTCGTGACGGTGTCGGTCTGGTGTCAGCCTCTCCTCGTGACGGTGTCGGTCTGGTGTCAGCCTCTCCTCGTGACGGGGTCGGTCTGGTGTCAGCCTCTCCACGTGACGGGGTCGGTCTGGTGTCAGCCTCTCCTCGTGACGGTGTCGGTCTGGTGTCAGCCTCTCCTCGTGACGGGGTCGGTCTGGTGTCAGCCTCTCCTCGTGATGGGGTCGGTCTGGTGTCAGCCTCGCTAGTGACGGTTTCAGTCTGGTGTCAGCCTCTCCTCGTGACGGTGTCAGTCTGGTGTCATCCTCGCCTCGTGACGGGGTCGGTCTGGTGTCAGCCTCTCCTCGTGACGGTGTCGGTCTGGTGTCAGCCTCTCCTCGTGACGGGGTCGGTCTGGTGTCAGCCTCGCTAGTGACGGTTTCGGTCTGGTGTCAGCCTCTCCTCGTGACGGTGTCGGTCTGGTGTCAGCCTCGCTAGTGACGGTGTCAGTCTGGTGTCAGCCTCGCTAGTGACGGTTTCAGTCTGGTGTCAGCCTCGCCTCGTGACGGGGTCGGTCTGGTGTCAGCCTCTCCTCGTGACGGTGTCGGTCTGGTGTCAGCCTCTCCTCGTGACGGTGTCGGTCTGGTGTCAGCCTCTCCTCGTGATGGGGTCGGTCTGGTGTCAGCCTCTCCACGTGACGGGGTCGGTCTGGTGTCAGCCTCGCTAGTGACGGTTTCAGTCTGGTGTCAGCCTCTCCTCGTGACGGTGTCAGTCTGGTGTCTGCCTCGCTAGTGACGGGGTCGGTCTGGTGTCAGCCTCTACTCGTGACGGTGTCGGTCTGGTGTCAGCCTCTCCTCGTGACGGGGTCGGTCTGGTGTCAGCCTCTCCTCGTGACGGGGGTCTTTCTGGTGTCAGCCTCGCTAGTGACGGTTTCGGTCTGGTGTCAGCCTCTCCTCGTGACGGTGTCGGTCTGGTGTCAGCCTCTCCTCGTGACGGTGTCAGTCTGGTGTCAGCCTCGCTAGTGACGGTTTCAGTCTGGTGTCAGCCTCTCCTCGTGACGGTGTCGGTCTGGTGTCAGCCTCGCTAGTGACGGGGTCGGTCTGGTGTAAGCCTCGCTAGTGACGGTGTCGGTCTGGTGTCAGCCTCGCCTCGTGACGGTGTCGGTCTGGTGTCAGCCTCTCCTCGTGACGGTGTCGGTCTGGTGTCAGCCTCTCCTCGTGACGGTGTCGGTCTGGTGTCAGCCTCTCCTCGTGACGGGGTCGGTCTGGTGTCAGCCTCTCCACGTGACGGGGTCGGTCTGGTGTCAGCCTCGCTAGTGACGGTTTCAGTCTGGTGTCAGCCTCTCCTCGTGACGGTGTCAGTCTGGTGTCTGCCTTGCTAGTGACGGGGTCGGTCTGGTGTCAGCCTCTACTCGTGACGGTGTCGGTCTGGTGTCAGCCTCTCCTCGTGACGGGGTCGGTCTGGTGTCAGCCTCTCCTCGTGACGGGGGTCTTTCTGGTGTCAGCCTCGCTAGTGACGGTTTCGGTCTGGTGTCAGCCTCTCCTCGTGACGGTGTCGGTCTGGTGTCAGCCTCTCCTCGTGACGGTGTCAGTCTGGTGTCAGCCTCGCTAGTGACGGTTTCAGTCTGGTGTCAGCCTCTCCTCGTGACGGTGTCGGTCTGGTGTCAGCTTCGCTAGTGACGGGGTCGGTCTGGTGTAAGCCTCGCTAGTGACGGTGTCGGTCTGGTGTCAGCCTCGCCTCGTGACGGTGTCGGTCTGGTGTCAGCCTCTCCTCGTGACGGTGTCGGTCTGGTGTCAGCCTCTCCTCGTGACGGAGTCGGTCTGGTGTCATCCTCTCCTCGTGACGGGGTCGGTCTGGTGTCAGCCTCGCTAGTGACGGTTTCAGTCTGGTGTCAGCCTCGCTAGTGACGGGGTCGGTCTGGTGTCAGCCTCGCTAGTGACGGGGTCGGTCTGGTGTCAGCCTCGCTAGTGACGGGGTCGGTCTGGTGTCAGCCTCGCCTCGTGACGGTGTCGGTCTGGTGTCAGCCTCGCCTCGTGACGGTGTCGGTCTGGTGTCATCCTCGCTAGTGACGGTGTCGGTCTGGTGTCATCCTCGCCTCGTGACGGGGTCGGTCTGGTGTCAGCCTCGCTAATGACGGGGTCGGTCTGGTGTCAGCCTCTCCTCGTGACGGTGTCGGTCTGGTGTCAGCCTCTCCTCGTGACGGTGTCGGTCTGGTGTCAGCCTCTCCTCGTGACGGGGTCGGTCTGGTGTCAGCCTCTCCTCGTGATGGGGTCGGTCTGGTGTCAGCCTCGCTAGTGACGGTTTCAGTCTGGTGTCATCCTCTCCTCGTGACGGTGTCAGTCTGGTGTCATCCTCGCCTCGTGACGGGGTCGGTCTGGTGTCAGCCTCTCCTCGTGACGGTGTCGGTCTGGTGTCAGCCTCTCCTCGTGACGGGGTCGGTCTGGTGTCAGCCTCTCCTCGTGACGGGGGTCGGTCTGGTGTCAGCCTCGCTAGTGACGGTTTCGGTCTGGTGTCAGCCTCTCCTCGTGACGGTGTCGGTCTGGTGTCAGCCTCGCTAGTGACGGTGTCAGTCTGGTGTCAGCCTCGCTAGTGACGGTTTCAGTCTGGTGTCAGCCTCGCCTCGTGACGGGGTCGGTCTGGTGTCAGCCTCTCCTCGTGACGGTGTCGGTCTGGTGTCAGCCTCTCCTCGTGACGGTGTCGGTCTGGTGTCAGCCTCTCCTCGTGACGGGGTCGGTCTGGTGTCAGCCTCTCCACGTGACGGGGTCGGTCTGGTGTCAGCCTCGCTAGTGACGGTTTCAGTTTGGTGTCAGCCTCTCCTCGTAACGGTGTCGGTCTGGTGTCAGCCTCTCCTCGTGACGGTGTCGGTCTGGTGTCAGCCTCTCCTCGTGACGGGGTCGGTCTGGTGTCAGCCTCTCCTCGTGACGGGGGTCTTTCTGGTGTCAGCCTCGCTAGTGACGGTTTCGGTCTGGTGTCAGCCTCTCCTCGTGACGGTGTCGGTCTGGTGTCAGCCTCTCCTCGTGACGGTGTCAGTCTGGTGTCAGCCTCGCTAGTGACGGTTTCTGTCTGGTGTCAGCCTCTCCTCGTGACGGTGTCGGTCTGGTGTCAGCCTCGCTAGTGACGGTATCAGTCTGGTGTCAGCCTCTCCTCGTGACGGTGTCGGTCTGGTGTCAGCCTCGCTAGTGACGGGGTCGGTCTGGTGTAAGCCTCGCTAGTGACGGTGTCGGTCTGGTGTCAGCCTCGCCTCGTGACGGTGTCGGTCTGGTGTCAGCCTCGCCTCGTGACGGTGTCGGTCTGGTGTCAGCCTCTCCTCGTGACGGTGTCGGTCTGGTGTCAGCCTCTCCTCGTGACGGAGTCGGTCTGGTGTCATCCTCTCCTCGTGACGGGGTCGGTCTGGTGTCAGCCTCGCTAGTGACGGTTTCCGTCTGGTGTCAGCCTCGCCTCGTGACGGTGTCGGTCTGGTGTCAGCCTCTCCTCGTGACGGGGTCGGTCTTGTGTCAGCCTCTCCTCGTGACGGGGTCGGTCTGGTGTCAGCCTCGCCTCGTGACGGTGTCGGTCTGGTGTCAGCCTCGCTAGTGACGGTGTCGGTCTGGTGTCAGCCTCTCCTCGTGACGGGGTCGGTCTGGTGTCAGCCTCTCCTCGTGACGGGGGTCGGTCTGGTGTCATCCTCGCTAGTGACGGTGTTGGTCTGGTGTCATCCTCGCCTCGTGACGGTGTCGGTCTGGTGTCATCCTCGCTAGTGACGGTGTCGGTCTGGTGTCATCCTCGCCTCGTGACGGGGTCGGTCTGGTGTCAGCCTCGCAAGTGACGGGGTCGGTCTGGTGTCAGCCTCTCCTCGAGACGGTGTCGGTCTGGTTTCAGCCTCGCTAGTGACGGTGTCAGTCTGGTGTCAGCCTCGCTAGTGACGGTTTCAGTCTGGTGTCAGCCTCGCTAGTGACTGGGTCGGTCTGGTGTCAGCCTCTCCTCGTGACGGTGTCAGTCTGGTGTCTGCCTCGCTAGTGACGGGGTCGGTCTGGTGTCAGCCTCTCCTCGTGACGGTGTCGGTCTGGTGTCAGCCTCTCCTCGTGACGGGGTCGGTCTGGTGTCAGCCTCTCCTCGTGACGGGGGTCGGTCTGGTGTCAGCCTCGCTAGTGACGGTTTCGGTCTGGTGTCAGCCTCTACTCGTGACGGTGTCGGTCTGGTGTAAGCCTCGCTAGTGACGGTGTCAGTCTGGTGTCAGCCTCGCAAGTGACGGTTTCAGTCTGGTGTCAGCCTCTCCTCGTGACGGTGTCAGTCTGGTGTCAGCCTCTTCTCGTGACGGTGTCAGTCTGGTGTCAGCCTCGCTAGTGACGGTTTCAGTCTGGTGTCAGCCTCTCCTCGTGACGGTGTCGGTCTGGTGTCAGCCTCTCCTCGTGACGGTGTCAGTCTGGTGTCAGCCTCGCTAGTGACGGTTTCAGTCTGGTGTCAGCCTCTCCTCGTGACGGTGTCGGTCTGGTGTCAGCCTCGCTAGTGACGGGGTCGGTCTGGTGTCAGCCTCGCTAGTGACGGTGTCGGTCTGGTGTCAGCCTCGCCTCGTGACGGTGTCGGTCTGGTGTCAGCCTCGCCTCGTGACGGTGTCGGTCTGGTGTCAGCCTCGCCTCGTGACGGTGTCGGTCTGGTGTCAGCCTCGCCTCGTGACGGTGTCGGTCTGGTGTCAGCCTCTCCTCGTGACGGTGTCGGTCTGGTGTCAGCCTCTCCTCGTGACGGGGTCGGTCTGGTGTCAACCTCTCCTCGTGACGGGGTCGGTCTGGTGTCAGCCTCGCTAGTGACGGTTTCAGTCTGGTGTCAGCCTCGCCTCGTGACGGTGTCCCTCAGGTGTCATGCTCGCTAGTGACGGTGTCGGTCTGGTGGCATCTTCGCCTTGTGACGGTGTCGTTCTGGTGTCAGCCTCTCCTCGTGACGGTGTCGGTCTGGTGTTAGCCTCTCCTCGTGACGGGGTCGGTCTGGTGTCAGCCTCTCCTCGTGACGGGGGTCGGTCTGGTGTCAGCCTCGCTAGTGACGGTTTCGGTCTGGTGTCAGCCTCTCCTCGTGACGGTGTCGGTCTGGTGTCAGCCTCGCTAGTGACGGTGTCAGTCTGGTGTCAGCCTCGCTAGTGACGGTTTCAGTCTGGTGTCAGCCTCTCCTCGTGGCGGTGTCAGTCTGGTGTCAGCCTCTCCTCGTGACGGTGTCAGTCTGGTGTCAGCCTCGCTAGTGACGGTTTCAGTCTGGTGTCAGCCTCTCCTCGTGACGGTGTCGGTCTGGTGTCAGCCTCGCCTCGTGACGGTGTCGGTCTGGTGTCATCCTCGCTAGTGACGGTGTCGGTCTGGTGTCATCCTCGCCTCGTGACGGGGTCGGTCTGGTGTCAGCCTCGCTAGTGACGGGGTCGGTCTGGTGTCAGCCTCTCCTCGTGACGGTGTCGGTCTGGTGTCAGCCTCTCCTCGTGACGGTGTCGGTCTGGTGTCAGCCTCTCCTCGTGACGGGGTCGGTCTGGTGTCAGCCTCGCTAGTGACGGTTTCAGTCTGGTGTCAGCCTCATCTCGTGATGGTGTCAGTCTGGTGTCTGCCTCGCTAGTGACGGGGTCGGTCTGGTGTCAGCCTCTCCTCGTGACGGTGTCGGTCTGGTGTCAGCCTCTCCTCGTGACGGGGTCCGTCTGGTGTCAGCCTCGCTAGTGACGGTGTCGGTCTGGTGTCAGCCTCTCCTCGTGACGGGGTCGGTCTGGTGTCAGCCTCTCCTCGTGACGGTGTCGGTCTGGTGTCAGCCTCGCTAGTGACGGTGTCAGTCTGGTGTCAACCTCTCCTCGTGACGGTGTCAGTCTGGTGTCAGCCTCTCCTCGTGACGGTGTCAGTCTGGTGTCAGCCTCGCTAGTGACGGTATCAGTCTGGTGTCAGCCTCGCCTCGTGACGGTGTCGGTCTGGTGTCAGCCTCGCTAGTGACGGGGTCGGTCTGGTGTCAGCCTCGCTAGTGACGGGGTCGGTCTGGTGTCAGCCTCGCCTCGTGACGGTGTCGGTCTGGTGTCAGCCTCGCCTCGTGACGGTGTCGGTCTGGTGTCAGCCTCGCCTCGTGACGGTGTCGGTCTGGTGTCAGCCACGCTAGTGACGGTGTCGGTCTGGTGTCAGCCTCTCCTCGTGACGGGGTCGGTCTGGTGTCAGCCTCTCCTCGTGACGGGGGTCGGTCTGGTGTCAGCCTCGCTAGTGACGGTGTCGGTCTGGTGTCAGCCTCTCCTCGTGACGGGGTCGGTCTGGTGTCAGCCTCGCTAGTGACGGTTTCAGTCTGGTGTCAGCCTCTCCTCGTGACGGTGTCAGTCTGGTGTCTGCCTCGCTAGTGACGGGGTCTGTCTGGTGTCAGCCTCTCCTCGTGACTGTGTCGGTCTGGTGTCAGCCTCTCCTCGTGACGGGGTCGGTCTGGTGTCAGCCTCTCCTCGTGACGGGGTCGGTCTGGTGTCATCCTCGCCTCGTGACGGGGTCGGTCTGGTGTCAGCCTCGCTAATGACGGGGTCGGTCTGGTGTCAGCCTCTCCTCGTGACGGTGTCGGTCTGGTGTCAGCCTCTCCTCGTGACGGTGTCGGTCTGGTGTCAGCCTCTCCTCGTGACGGGGTCGGTCTGGTGTCAGCCTCTCCTCGTGATGGGGTCGGTCTGGTGTCAGCCTCGCTAGTGACGGTTTCAGTCTGGTGTCATCCTCGCCTCGTGACGGGGTCGGTCTGGTGTCAGCCTCTCCTCGTGACGGGGTCGGTCTGGTGTCAGCCTCTCCTCGTGACGGGGGTCGGTCTGGTGTCAGCCTCGCTAGTGACGGTTTCGGTCTGGTGTCAGCCTCTCCTCGTGACGGTGTCGGTCTGGTGTCAGCCTCGCTAGTGACGGTGTCAGTCTGGTGTCAGCCTCGCTAGTGACGGTTTCAGTCTGGTGTCAGCCTCGCCTCGTGACGGGGTCGGTCTGGTGTCAGCCTCTCCTCGTGACGGTGTCGGTCTGGTGTCAGCCTCTCCTCGTGACGGTGTCGGTCTGGTGTCAGCCTCTCCTCGTGACGGGGTCAGTCTGGTGTCAGCCTCTCCACGTGACGGGGTCGGTCTGGTGTCAGCCTCGCTAGTGACGGTTTCAGTTTGGTGTCAGCCTCTCCTCGTGACGGTGTCGGTCTGGTGTCAGCCTCTCCTCGTGACGGTGTCGGTCTGTTGTCAGCCTCTCCTCGTGACGGGGTCGGTCTGGTGTCAGCCTCTCCTCGTGACGGGGGTCTTTCTGGTGTCAGCCTCGCTAGTGACGGTTTCGGTCTGGTGTCAGCCTCTCCTCGTGACGGTGTCGGTCTGGTGTCAGCCTCTCCTCGTGACGGTGTCAGTCTGGTGTCAGCCTCGCTAGTGACGGTTTCTGTCTGGTGTCAGCCTCTCCTCGTGACGGTGTCGGTCTGGTGTCAGCCTCGCTAGTGACGGTATCAGTCTGGTGTCAGCCTCTCCTCGTGACGGTGTCGGTCTGGTGTCAGCCTCGCTAGTGACGGGGTCGGTCTGGTGTAAGCCTCGCTAGTGACGGTGTCGGTCTGGTGTCAGCCTCGCCTCGTGACGGTGTCGGTCTGGTGTCAGCCTCGCCTCGTGACGGTGTCGGTCTGGTGTCAGCCTCTCCTCGTGACGGTGTCGGTCTGGTGTCAGCCTCTCCTCGTGACGGAGTCGGTCTGGTGTCATCCTCTCCTCGTGACGGGGTCGGTCTGGTGTCAGCCTCGCTAGTGACGGTTTCAGTCTGGTGTCAGCCTCGCCTCGTGACGG
Organism: Staurois parvus; assembly: GCF_062004578.1. NCBI lineage: Eukaryota > Metazoa > Chordata > Amphibia > Anura > Ranidae > Staurois > Staurois parvus. The sequence goes on from NW_028320283.1 coordinate 89,296, forward strand.
TGTCGGTCTGGTGTCAGCCTCTCCTCGTGACGGGGTCCGTCTGGTGTCAGCCTCTCCTCATGACGGGGTCGGTCTTGTGTCAGCCTCTCCTCGTGACGGGGTCGGTCTGGTGTCAGCCTCGCCTCGTGACGGTGTCGGTCTGGTGTCAGCCTCGCTAGTGACGGTGCCGGTCTGGTGTCAGCCTCTCCTCGTGACGGGGTCGGTCTGGTGTCAGCCTCTCCTCGTGACGGGGGTCGGTCTGGTGTCATCCTCGCTAGTGACGGTGTCGGTCTGGTGTCATCCTCGCCTCGTGACGGTGTCGGTCTGGTGTCATCCTCGCTAGTGACGGTGTCGGTCTGGTGTCATCCTCGCCTCGTGACGGGGTCGGTCTGGTGTCAGCCTCGCAAGTGACGGGGTCGGTCTGGTGTCAGCCTCTCCTCGTGACGGTGTCGGTCTGGTTTCAGCCTCGCTAGTGACGGTGTCAGTCTGGTGTCAGCCTCGCTAGTGACGGTTTCAGTCTGGTGTCAGCCTCGCTAGTGACGGGGTCGGTCTGGTGTCAGCCTCTCCTCGTGACGGTGTCAGTCTGGTGTCTGCCTCGCTAGTGACGGGGTCGGTCTGGTGTCAGCCTCTCCTCGTGACGGTGTCGGTCTGGTGTCAGCCTCTCCTCGTGACGGGGTCGGTCTGGTGTCAGCCTCTCCTCGTGACGGGGGTCGGTCTGGTGTCAGCCTCGCTAGTGACGGTTTCGGTCTGGTGTCAGCCTCTACTCGTGACGGTGTCGGTCTGGTGTAAGCCTCGCTAGTGACGGTGTCAGTCTGGTGTCAGCCTCGCTAGTGACGGTTTCAGTCTGGTGTCAGCCTCTCCTCGTGACGGTGTCAGTCTGGTGTCAGCCTCTTCTCGTGACGGTGTCAGTCTGGTGTCAGCCTCGCTAGTGACGGTTTCAGTCTGGTGTCAGCCTCTCCTCGTGACGGTGTCGGTCTGGTGTCAGCCTCTCCTCGTGACGGTGTCAGTCTGGTGTCAGCCTCGCTTGTGACGGTTTCAGTCTGGTGTCAGCCTCTCCTCGTGACGGTGTCGGTCTGGTGTCAGCCTCGCTAGTGACGGGGTCGGTCTGGTGTCAGCCTCGCTAGTGACGGTGTCGGTCTGGTGTCAGCCTCGCCTCGTGACGGTGTCGGTCTGGTGTCAGCCTCGCCTCGTGACGGTGTCGGTCTGGTGTCAGCCTCGCCTCGTGACGGTGTCGGTCTGGTGTCAGCCTCGCCTCGTGACGGTGTCGGTCTGGTGTCAGCCTCTCCTCGTGACGGTGTCGGTCTGGTGTCAGCCTCTCCTCGTGACGGGGTCGGTCTGGTGTCAACCTCTCCTCGTGACGGGGTCGGTCTGGTGTCAGCCTCGCTAGTGACGGTTTCAGTCTGGTGTCAGCCTCGCCTCGTGACGGTGTCCCTCTGGTGTCATGCTCGCTAGTGACGGTGTCGGTCTGGTGGCATCTTCGCCTTGTGACGGTGTCGTTCTGGTGTCAGCCTCTCCTCGTGACGGTGTCGGTCTGGTGTTAGCCTCTCCTCGTGACGGGGTCGGTCTGGTGTCAGCCTCTCCTCGTGACGGGGGTCGGTCTGGTGTCAGCCTCGCTAGTGACGGTTTCGGTCTGGTGTCAGCCTCTCCTCGTGACGGTGTCGGTCTGGTGTCAGCCTCGCTAGTGACGGTGTCAGTCTGGTGTCAGCCTCGCTAGTGACGGTTTCAGTCTGGTGTCAGCCTCTCCTCGTGACGGTGTCGGTCTGGTGTCAGCCTCGCCTCGTGACGGTGTCGGTCTGGTGTCATCCTCGCTAGTGACGGTGTCGGTCTGGTGTCATCCTCGCCTCGTGACGGGGTCGGTCTGGTGTCAGCCTCGCTAGTGACGGGGTCGGTCTGGTGTCAGCCTCTCCTCGTGACGGTGTCAGTCTGGTGTCAGCCTCTCCTCGTGACGGTGTCGGTCTGGTGTCAGCCTCTCCTCGTGACGGGGTCGGTCTGGTGTCAGCCTCGCTAGTGACGGTTTCAGTCTGGTGTCAGCCTCATCTCGTGATGGTGTCAGTCTGGTGTCTGCCTCGCTAGTGACGGGGTCGGTCTGGTGTCAGCCTCTCCTCGTGACGGTGTCGGTCTGGTGTCAGCCTCGCCTCGTGACGGTGTCGGTCTGGTGTCAGCCTCTCCTCGTGACGGTGTCGGTCTGGTGTCAGCCTCTCCTCGTGACGGGGTCGGTCTGGTGTCAACCTTTCCTCGTGACGGGGTCGGTCTGGTGTCAGCCTCGCTAGTGACGGTTTCAGTCTGGTGTCAGCCTCGCCTCGTGACGGTGTCCCTCTGGTGTCATGCTCGCTAGTGACGGTGTCGGTCTGGTGGCATCCTCGCCTTGTGACGGTGTCGTTCTGGTGTCAGCCTCTCCTCGTGACGGTGTCGTTCTGGTGTCAGCCTCTCCTCGTGACGGGGTCGGTCTGGTGTCATCCTCGCCTCGTGACGGGGTCGGTCTGGTGTCAGCCTCGCTAGTGACGGGGTCGGTCTGGTGTCAGCCTCTCCTCGTGACGGTGTCGGTCTGGTGTCAGCCTCTCCTCGTGACGGTGTCGGTCTGGTGTCAGCCTCTCCTCGTGACGGGGTCGGTCTGGTGTCAGCCTCGCTAGTGACGGTTTCAGTCTGGTGTCAGCCTCATCTCGTGATGGTGTCAGTCTGGTTTCTGCCTCGCTAGTGACGGGGTCGGTCTGGTGTCAGCCTCTCCTCGTGACGGTGTCGGTCTGGTGTCAGCCTCTCCTCGTGACGGGGTCCGTCTGGTGTCAGCCTCGCTAGTGACGGTGTCGGTCTGGTGTCAGCCTCTCCTCGTGACGGGGTCGGTCTGGTGTCAGCCTCTCCTCGTGACGGGGGTCGGTCTGGTGTCATCCTCGCTAGTGACGGTGTCGGTCTGGTGTCATCCTCGCCTCGTGACGGTGTCGGTCTGGTGTCATCCTCGCTAGTGACGGTGTCGGTCTGGTGTCAGCCTCTCCTCGTGACGGGGTCGGTTTGGTGTCAGCCTCTCCTCGTGACGGGGGTCGGTCTGGTGTCAGCCTCGCTAGTGACGGTTTCGGTCTGGTGTATGCCTCTCCTCGTGACGGTGTCGGTCTGGTGTCATCCTCGCTAATGACGGTGTCGGTCTGGTGTCATCCTCGCCTCGTGACGGGGTCGGTCTGGTGTCAGCCTCGCTAGTGACGGGGTCGGTCTGGTGTCAGCCTCTCCTCGTGACGGTGTCGGTCTGGTGTCAGCCTCGCCTCGTGACGGTGTCGGTCTGGTGTCAGCCTCGCCTCGTGACGGTGTCGGTCTGGTGTCAGCCTCGCCTCGTGACGGTGTCGGTCTGGTGTCATCCTCGCTAGTGACGGTGTCGGTCTGGTGTCATCCTCGCCTCGTGACGGGGTCGGTCTGGTGTCAGCCACGCTAGTGACGGGGTCGGTCTGGTGTCAGCCTCTCCTCGTGACGGTGTCGGTCTGGTGTCAGCCTCTCCTCGTGACGGTGTCGGTCTGGTGTCAGCCTCTCCTCGTGACGGGGTCGGTCTGGTGTCAGCCTCTCCTCGTGACGGGGTCGGTCTGGTGTCAGCCTTGCTAGTGACGGTTTCAGTCTGGTGTCAGCCTCTCCTCGTGACGGTGTCAGTCTGGTGTCTGCCTCGCTAGTGACGGTGTCGGTCTGGTGTCAGCCTCTCCTCGTGACGGTGTCGGTCTGGTGTCAGCCTCTCCTCGTGACGGGGTCGGTCTGGTGTCAGCCTCGCTAGTGACGGTGTCAGTCTGGTGTCTGTCTCGCTAGTGACGGGGTCGGTCTGGTGTCAGCCTCTCCTCGTGACTGTGTCGGTCTGGTGTCAGCCTCTCCTCGTGACGGGGTCGGTCTGGTGTCAGCCTCTCCTCGTGACGGGGTCGGTCTGGTGTCAGCCTCGCCTTGTGACGGTGTCGGTCTGGTGTCAGCCTCGCTAGTGACGGTGTCGGTCTGGTGTCAGCCTCTCCTCGTGACGGGGTCGGTCTGGTGTCAGCCTCTCCTCGTGACGGGGGTCGATCTGGTGTCATCCTCGCTAGTGACGGTGTCGGTCTGGTGTCATCCACGCCTCGTGACGGTGTCGGTCTGGTGTCATCCTCGCTAGTGACGGTGTCGGTCTGGTGTCAGCCTCTCCTCGTGACGGGGTCGGTTTGGTGTCAGCCTCTCCTCGTGACGGGGGTCGGTCTGGTGTCAGCCTCGCTAGTGACGGTTTCAGTCTGGTGTCAGCCTCGCCTCGTGACGGTGTCGGTCTGGTGTTATGATCGCTAGTGACGGTGTCGGTCTGTTGTCATCCTTGCCTCGTGACGGGGTCGGTCTGGTGTCAGCCTCTCCTCGTGACGGTGTCGGTCTGGTGTCAGCCTCTCCTCGTGACGGAGTAGGTCTGGTGTCAGCCTCTCCTCGTGACGGGGGTCGGTCTGGTGTCAGCCTCGCTAGTGACGGTTTCGGTCTGGTGTCAGCCTCTCCTTGTGACGGTGTCGGTCTGGTGTCAGCCTCGCTAGTGACGGTGTCGGTCTGGTGTCAGCCTCGCTAGTGACGGTTTCAGTCTGGTGTCAGCCTCTCCTCGTGACGGTGTCGGTCTGGTGTCAGCCTCTCCTCGTGACGGTGTCAGTCTGGTGTCAGCCTCGCTAGTGACGGTTTCAGTCTGGTGTCAGCCTCTCCTCGTGACGGTGTCGGTCTGGTGTCAGCCTCGCTAGTGACGGTGTCGGTCTGGTGTCAGCCTCGCTAGTGACGGTGTCGGTCTGGTGTCAGCCTCGCCTCGTGACGGGGTCGGTCTGGTGTCAGCCTCGCCTCGTGACGGTGTCGGTCTGGTGTCAGCCTCGCTAGTGACGGGGTCGGTCTGGTGTCAGCCTCGCTAGTGACGGTGTCGGTCTGGTGTCAGCCTCGCCTCGTGACGGGGTCGGTCTGGTGTCAGCCTCGCCTCGTGACGGTGTCGGTCTGGTGTCATCCTCTCCTCGTGACGGGGTCGGTCTGGTGTCAGCCTCTCCTCGTGACGGGGTCGGTCTGGTGTCAGCCTCGCTAGTGACGGTTTCAGTCTGGTGTCAGCCTCGCCTCGTGATGGTGTCGGTCTGGTGTTATGCTCGCTAGTGACGGTGTCGGTCTGTTGTCATCCTCGCCTCGTGACGGGGTCGGTCTGGTGTCAGCCTCGCCTCGTGACGGTGTCGGTCTGGTGTCAGCCTCGCCTCGTGACGGTGTCGGTCTGGTGTCAGCCTCGCCTCGTGACGGTGTCGGTCTGGTGTCAGCCTCGCCTCGTGACGGTGTCGGTCTGGTGTCAGCCTCGCCTCGTGACGGTGTCGGTCTGGTGTCAGCCTCGCCTCGTGACGGTGTCGGTCTGGTGTCAGCCTCTCCTCGTGACGGTGTCGGTCTGGTGTCAGCCTCTCCTCGTGACGGGGTCGGTCTGGTGTCAGCCTCTCCTCGTGACGGTGTCGGTCTGGTGTCAGCCTCTCCTCGTGACGGTGTCGGTCTGGTGTCAGCCTCTCCTCGTGACGGTGTCGGTCTGGTGTCAGCCTCTCCTCGTGACGGGGTCGGTCTGGTGTCAGCCTCTCCTCGTGACGGGGGTCGGTCTGGTGTCAGCCTCGCTAGTGACGGTTTCGGTCTGGTGTCAGCCTCTCCTCGTGACGGTGTCGGTCTGGTGTCAGCCTCGCTAGTGACGGTGTCAGTCTGGTGTCAGCCTCGCTAGTGACGGTTTCAGTCTGGTGTCAGCCTCTCCTCGTGACGGTGTCAGTCTGGTGTCAGCCTCTTCTCGTGACGGTGTCAGTCTGGTGTCAGCCTCGCTAGTGACGGTTTCAGTCTGGTGTCAGCCTCTCCTCGTGACGGTGTCGGTCTGGTGTCAGCCTCTCCTCGTGACGGTGTCGGTCTGGTGTCAGCCTCGCCTCGTGACGGGGTCGGTCTGGTGTCAGCCTCGCTAGTGACGGGGTCGGTCTGGTGTCAGCCTCGCTAGTGACGGTGTCGGTCTGGTGTCAGCCTCGCCTCGTGACGGTGTCGGTCTGGTGTCAGCCTCGCCTCCTGACGGTGTCGGTCTGGTGTCAGCCTCTCCTCGTGACGGTGTCGGTCTGGTGTCAGCCTCTCCTCGTGACGGGGTCGGTCTGGTGTCAACCTTTCCTCGTGACGGGGTCGGTCTGGTGTCAGCCTCGCTAGTGACGGTTTCAGTCTGGTGTCAGCCTCGCCTCGTGACGGTGTCCCTCTGGTGTCATGCTCGCTAGTGACGGTGTCGGTCTGGTGGCATCCTCGCCTTGTGACGGTGTCGTTCTGGTGTCAGCCTCTCCTCGTGACGGTGTCGTTCTGGTGTCAGCCTCTCCTCGTGACGGGGTCGGTCTGGTGTCATCCTCGCCTCGTGACGGGGTCGGTCTGGTGTCAGCCTCGCTAGTGACGGGGTCGGTCTGGTGTCAGCCTCTCCTCGTGACGGTGTCGGTCTGGTGTCAGCCTCTCCTCGTGACGGTGTCGGTCTGGTGTCAGCCTCTCCTCGTGACGGGGTCGGTCTGGTGTCAGCCTCGCTAGTGACGGTTTCAGTCTGGTGTCAGCCTCATCTCGTGATGGTGTCAGTCTGGTGTCTGCCTCGCTAGTGACGGGGTCGGTCTGGTGTCAGCCTCTCCTCGTGACGGTGTCGGTCTGGTGTCAGCCTCTCCTCGTGACGGGGTCCGTCTGGTGTCAGCCTCGCTAGTGACGGTGTCGGTCTGGTGTCAGCCTCTCCTCGTGACGGGGTCGGTCTGGTGTCAGCCTCTCCTCGTGACGGGGGTCGGTCTGGTGTCATCCTCGCTAGTGACGGTGTCGGTCTGGTGTCATCCTCGCCTCGTGACGGTGTCGGTCTGGTGTCATCCTCGCTAGTGACGGTGTCGGTCTGGTGTCAGCCTCTCCTCGTGACGGGGTCGGTTTGGTGTCAGCCTCTCCTCGTGACGGGGGTCGGTCTGGTGTCAGCCTCGCTAGTGACGGTTTCGGTCTGGTGTATGCCTCTCCTCGTGACGGTGTCGGTCTGGTGTCATCCTCGCTAATGACGGTGTCGGTCTGGTGTCATCCTCGCCTCGTGACGGGGTCGGTCTGGTGTCAGCCTCGCTAGTGACGGGGTCGGTCTGGTGTCAGCCTCTCCTCGTGACTGTGTCGGTCTGGTGTCAGCCTCGCTAGTGACGGTGTCAGTCTGGTGTTAGCCTCTCCTCGTGACGGTGTCGGTCTGGTGTCAGCCTCTCCTCGTGACGGGGTCGGTCTGGTGTCAGCCTCTCCTCGTGACGGTGTCGGTCTGGTGTCAGCCTCTCCTCGTGACGGTGTCGGTCTGGTGTCAGCCTCTCCTCGTGACGGTGTCGGTCTGGTGTCAGCCTCTCCTCGTGACGGGGTCGGTCTGGTGTCAGCCTCTCCTCGTGACGGGGGTCGGTCTGGTGTCAGCCTCGCTAGTGACGGTTTCGGTCTGGTGTCAGCCTCTCCTCGTGACGGTGTCGGTCTGGTGTCAGCCTCGCTAGTGACGGTGTCAGTCTGGTGTCAGCCTCGCTAGTGACGGTTTCAGTCTGGTGTCAGCCTCTCCTCGTGACGGTGTCAGTCTGGTGTCAGCCTCTTCTCGTGACGGTGTCAGTCTGGTGTCAGCCTCGCTAGTGACGGTTTCAGTCTGGTGTCAGCCTCTCCTCGTGACGGTGTCGGTCTGGTGTCAGCCTCTCCTCGTGACGGTGTCGGTCTGGTGTCAGCCTCGCCTCGTGACGGGGTCGGTCTGGTGTCAGCCTCGCTAGTGACGGGGTCGGTCTGGTGTCAGCCTCGCTAGTGACGGTGTCGGTCTGGTGTCAGCCTCGCCTCGTGACGGTGTCGGTCTGGTGTCAGCCTCGCCTCCTGACGGTGTCGGTCTGGTGTCAGCCTCTCCTCGTGACGGTGTCGGTCTGGTGTCAGCCTCTCCTCGTGACGGGGTCGGTCTGGTGTCAACCTTTCCTCGTGACGGGGTCGGTCTGGTGTCAGCCTCGCTAGTGACGGTTTCAGTCTGGTGTCAGCCTCGCCTCGTGACGGTGTCCCTCTGGTGTCATGCTCGCTAGTGACGGTGTCGGTCTGGTGGCATCCTCGCCTTGTGACGGTGTCGTTCTGGTGTCAGCCTCTCCTCGTGACGGTGTCGTTCTGGTGTCAGCCTCTCCTCGTGACGGGGTCGGTCTGGTGTCATCCTCGCCTCGTGACGGGGTCGGTCTGGTGTCAGCCTCGCTAGTGACGGGGTCGGTCTGGTGTCAGCCTCTCCTCGTGACGGTGTCGGTCTGGTGTCAGCCTCTCCTCGTGACGGTGTCGGTCTGGTGTCAGCCTCTCCTCGTGACGGGGTCGGTCTGGTGTCAGCCTCGCTAGTGACGGTTTCAGTCTGGTGTCAGCCTCATCTCGTGATGGTGTCAGTCTGGTGTCTGCCTCGCTAGTGACGGGGTCGGTCTGGTGTCAGCCTCTCCTCGTGACGGTGTCGGTCTGGTGTCAGCCTCTCCTCGTGACGGGGTCCGTCTGGTGTCAGCCTCGCTAGTGACGGTGTCGGTCTGGTGTCAGCCTCTCCTCGTGACGGGGTCGGTCTGGTGTCAGCCTCTCCTCGTGACGGGGGTCGGTCTGGTGTCATCCTCGCTAGTGACGGTGTCGGTCTGGTGTCATCCTCGCCTCGTGACGGTGTCGGTCTGGTGTCATCCTCGCTAGTGACGGTGTCGGTCTGGTGTCAGCCTCTCCTCGTGACGGGGTCGGTTTGGTGTCAGCCTCTCCTCGTGACGGGGGTCGGTCTGGTGTCAGCCTCGCTAGTGACGGTTTCGGTCTGGTGTATGCCTCTCCTCGTGACGGTGTCGGTCTGGTGTCATCCTCGCTAATGACGGTGTCGGTCTGGTGTCATCCTCGCCTCGTGACGGGGTCGGTCTGGTGTCAGCCTCGCTAGTGACGGGGTCGGTCTGGTGTCAGCCTCTCCTCGTGACTGTGTCGGTCTGGTGTCAGCCTCGCTAGTGACGGTGTCAGTCTGGTGTTAGCCTCGCCTCGTGATGGTGTCAGTCTGGTGTCAGCCTCTCCTCATGACGGTGTCAGTCTGGTGTCAGCCTCGCTAGTGACGGTATCAGTCTGGTGTCAGCCTCGCCTCGTGACCGTGTCGGTCTGGTGTCAGCCTCGCTAGTGACGGGGTCGGTCTGGTGTCAGCCTCGCAAGTGACGGGGTCGGTCTGGTGTCAGCCTCGCCTCGTGACGGTGTCGGTCTGGTGTCAGCCTCGCCTCGTGACGGTGTCGGTCTGGTGTCAGCCTCGCCTCGTGACGGTGTCGGTCTGGTGTCATCCTCGCTAGTGACGGTGTCGGTCTGGTGTCATCCTCGCCTCGTGACGGGGTCGGTCTGGTGTCAGCCACGCTAGTGACGGGGTCGGTCTGGTGTCAGCCTCTCCTCGTGACGGTGTCGGTCTGGTGTCAGCCTCTCCTCGTGACGGTGTCGGTCTGGTGTCAGCCTCTCCTCGTGACGGGGTCGGTCTGGTGTCAGCCTCTCCTCGTGACGGGGTCGGTCTGGTGTCAGCCTTGCTAGTGACGGTTTCAGTCTGGTGTCAGCCTCTCCTCGTGACGGTGTCAGTCTGGTGTCTGCCTCGCTAGTGACGGTGTCGGTCTGGTGTCAGCCTCTCCTCGTGACGGTGTCGGTCTGGTGTCAGCCTCTCCTCGTGACGGGGTCGGTCTGGTGTCAGCCTCGCTAGTGACGGTTTCAGTCTGGTGTCAGCCTCTCCTCGTGACGGTGTCAGTCTGGTGTCTGCCTCGCTAGTGACGGGGTCGGTCTGGTGTCAGCCTCTCCTCGTGACTGTGTCGGTCTGGTGTCAGCCTCTCCTCGTGACGGGGTCGGTCTGGTGTCAGCCTCTCCTCGTGACGGGGTCGGTCTGGTGTCAGCCTCGCCTTGTGACGGTGTCGGTCTGGTGTCAGCCTCGCTAGTGACGGTGTCGGTCTGGTGTCAGCCTCTCCTCGTGACGGGGTCGGTCTGGTGTCAGCCTCTCCTCGTGACGGGGGTCGATCTGGTGTCATCCTCGCTAGTGACGGTGTCGGTCTGGTGTCATCCACGCCTCGTGACGGTGTCGGTCTGGTGTCATCCTCGCTAGTGACGGTGTCGGTCTGGTGTCAGCCTCTCCTCGTGACGGGGTCGGTTTGGTGTCAGCCTCTCCTCGTGACGGGGGTCGGTCTGGTGTCAGCCTCGCTAGTGACGGTTTCAGTCTGGTGTCAGCCTCGCCTCGTGACGGTGTCGGTCTGGTGTTATGATCGCTAGTGACGGTGTCGGTCTGTTGTCATCCTTGCCTCGTGACGGGGTCGGTCTGGTGTCAGCCTCTCCTCGTGACGGTGTCGGTCTGGTGTCAGCCTCTCCTCGTGACGGAGTCGGTCTGGTGTCAGCCTCTCCTCGTGACGGGGGTCGGTCTGGTGTCAGCCTCGCTAGTGACGGTTTCGGTCTGGTGTCAGCCTCTCCTTGTGACGGTGTCGGTCTGGTGTCAGCCTCGCTAGTGACGGTGTCGGTCTGGTGTCAGCCTCGCTAGTGACGGTTTCAGTCTGGTGTCAGCCTCTCCTCGTGACGGTGTCGGTCTGGTGTCAGCCTCTCCTCGTGACGGTGTCAGTCTGGTGTCAGCCTCGCTAGTGACGGTTTCAGTCTGGTGTCAGCCTCTCCTCGTGACGGTGTCGGTCTGGTGTCAGCCTCGCTAGTGACGGTGTCGGTCTGGTGTCAGCCTCGCTAGTGACGGTGTCGGTCTGGTGTCAGCCTCGCCTCGTGACGGGGTCGGTCTGGTGTCAGCCTCGCCTCGTGACGGTGTCGGTCTGGTGTCAGCCTCGCTAGTGACGGGGTCGGTCTGGTGTCAGCCTCGCTAGTGACGGTGTCGGTCTGGTGTCAGCCTCGCCTCGTGACGGGGTCGGTCTGGTGTCAGCCTCGCCTCGTGACGGTGTCGGTCTGGTGTCATCCTCTCCTCGTGACGGGGTCGGTCTGGTGTCAGCCTCTCCTCGTGACGGGGTCGGTCTGGTGTCAGCCTCGCTAGTGACGGTTTCAGTCTGGTGTCAGCCTCGCCTCGTGATGGTGTCGGTCTGGTGTTATGCTCGCTAGTGACGGTGTCGGTCTGTTGTCATCCTCGCCTCGTGACGGGGTCGGTCTGGTGTCAGCCTCGCCTCGTGACGGTGTCGGTCTGGTGTCAGCCTCGCCTCGTGACGGTGTCGGTCTGGTGTCAGCCTCGCCTCGTGACGGTGTCGGTCTGGTGTCAGCCTCTCCTCGTGACGGTGTCGGTCTGGTGTCAGCCTCTCCTCGTGACGGGGTCGGTCTGGTGTCAGCCTCTCCTCGTGACGGTGTCGGTCTGGTGTCAGCCTCTCCTCGTGACGGTGTCGGTCTGGTGTCAGCCTCTCCTCGTGACGGGGTCGGTCTGGTGTCAGCCTCTCCTCGTGACGGTGTCGGTCTGGTGTCAGCCTCTCCTCATGACAGGGGTCGGTCTGGTGTCAGCCTCTCCTCGTGACGGTGTCGGTCTGGTGTCAGCCTCTCCTCGTGACGGTGTCGGTCTGGTGTCAGCCTCTCCTCGTGACGGGGTCGGTCTGGTGTCAGCCTCTCCTCGTGACGGGGGTCGGTCTGGTGTCAACCTCGCTAGTGACGGTTTCGGTCTGGTGTCAGCCTCTCCTCGTGACGGTGTCGGTCTGGTGTCAGCCTCGCTAGTGACGGTGTCAGTCTGGTGTCAGCCTCGCTAGTGACGGTTTCAGTCTGGTGTCAGCCTCTCCTCGTGACGGTGTCAGTCTGGTGTCAGCCTCTCCTCGTGACGGTGTCAGTCTGGTGTCAGCCTCGCTAGTGACGGTTTCAGTCTGGTGTCAGCCTCTCCTCGTGACGGTGTCAGTCTGGTGTCAGCCTCGCCTCGTGACGGTGTCGGTCTGGTGTCATCCTCGCTAGTGACGGTGTCGGTCTGGTGTCATCCTCGCCTCGTGACGGGGTCGGTCTGGTGTCAGCCACGCTAGTGACGGGGTCGGTCTGGTGTCAGCCTCTCCTCGTGACGGAGTCGGTCTGGTGTCAGTATCTCCTCGTGACGGTGTCGGTCTGGTGTCAGCCTCTCCTCGTGACGGGGTCGGTCTGGGGTCAGCCTCTCCTCGTGACGGGGTCGGTCTGGTGTCAGCCTCGCTAGTGACGGTTTCAGTCTGGTGTCAGCCTCTCCTCGTGACGGTGTCGGTCTGGTGTCAGCCTCTCCTCGTGACGGTGTCGGTCTGGTGTCAGCCTCTCCTCGTGACGGGGTCGGTCTGGTGTCAGCCTCTCCTCGTGACGGGGTCGGTCTGGTGTCAGCCACGCTAGTGACGGGGTCGGTCTGGTGTCAGCCTCTCCTCGTGACGGTGTCGGTCTGGTGTCAGCCTCTCCTCGTGACGGTGTCGGTCTGGTGTCAGCCTCTCCTCGTGACGGGGTCGGTCTGGTGTCAGCCTCTCCTCGTGACGGGGTCGGTCTGGTGTCAGCCTCGCTAGTGACGGTTTCAGTCTGGTGTCAGCCTCTCCTCGTGACGGTGTCAGTCTGGTGTCTGCCTCGCTAGTGACGGGGTCGGTCTGGTGTCAGCCTCTCCTCGTGACGGTGTCGGTCTGGTGTCAGCCTCTCCTCGTGACGGGGTCCGTCTGGTGTCAGCCTCTCCTCGTGACGGGGTCGCTCTGGTGTCAGCCTCTCCTCGTGACGGGGTCGGTCTGGTGTCAGCCTCGCCTCGTGACGGTGTCGGTCTGGTGTCAGCCTCGCTAGTGACGGTGTCGGTCTGGTGTCAGCCTCTCCTCGTGACGGGGTCGGTCTGGTGTCAGCCTCTCCTCGTGACGGGGGTCGGTCTGGTGTCATCCTCGCTAGTGACGGTGTCGGTCTGGTGTCATCCTCGCCTCGTGACGGTGTCGGTCTGGTGTCATCCTCGCTAGTGACGGTGTCGGTCTGGTGTCAGCCTCTCCTCGTGACGGGGTCGGTTTGGTGTCAGCCTCTCCTCGTGACGGGGTCGGTCTGGTGTCAGCCTCGCTAGTGACGGGGTCGGTCTGGTGTCAGCCTCGCTAGTGACGGTGTCGGTCTGGTGTCAGCCTCGCCTCGTGACGGTGTCGGTCTGGTGTCAGCCTCGCCTCGTGACGGTGTCGGTCTGGTGTCAGCCTCGCCTCGTGACGGTGTCAGTCTGGTGTCAGCCTCGCTAGTGACGGTTTCAGTCTGGTGTCAGCCTCTCCTCGTGACGGTGTCGGTCTGGTGTCAGCCTCTCCTCGTGACGGGGTCGGTCTGGTGTCAGCCTTGCCTCGTGATGGTGTCGGTCTGGTGTCAGCCTCGCTAGTGACGGTATCAGTCTGGTGTCAGCCTCTCCTCGTGACGGTGTCGGTCTGGTGTCAGCCTCTCCTCGTGACGGGGTCCGTCTGGTGTCAGCCTCTCCTCGTGACGGGGTCGGTCTGGTGTCAGCCTCTCCTCTTGACGGTGTCAGTCTGGTGTCAGCCTCGCTAGTGACGGTTTCAGTCTGGTGTCAGCCTCTCCTCGTGACGGTGTCGGTCTGGTGTCAGCCTCTCCTCGTGACGGTGTCGGTCTGGTGTCAGCCTCTCCTCGTGACGGGGGTCGGTCTGGTGTCAGCCTCTCCTCGTGACGGTGTCGGTCTGGTGTCAGCCTCGCCTCGTGACGGTGTCGGTCTGGTGTCATGCTCGCTAGTGACGGTGTCGGTCTGGTGTCATCCTCGCCTCGTGACGGGGCCGGTCTGGTGTCAGCCTCTCCTCGTGACGGTGTCGGTCTGGTGTCAGCCTCTCCTCGTGACGGGGGTCGGTCTGGTGTCAGCCTCTCCTCGTGACGGTTTCAGTCTGGTGTCAGCCTCTCCTCGTGACGGTGTCAGTCTGGTGTCTGCCTCGCTAGTGACGGGGTCGGTCTGGTGTCAGCCTCTCCTCGTGACGGTGTCGGTCTGGTGTCAGACTCTCCTCGTGACGGGGTCGGTCTGGTGTCAGCCTCTCCTCGTGACGGGGGTCGGTCTGGTGTCATCCTCGCTAGTGACGGTGTCGGTCTGGTGTCATCCTCGCCTCGTGACGGTGTCGGTCTGGTGTCATCCTCGCTAGTGATGGTGTCGGTCTGGTGTCAGCCTCTCCTCGTGACGGGGTCGGTTTGGTGTCAGCCTCTCCTCGTGACGGGGGTCGGTCTGGTGTCAGCCTCGCTAGTGACGGTTTCGGTCTGGTGTCAGCCTCTCCTCGTGACGGTGTCGGTCTGGTGTCATCCTCGCTAGTGATGGTGTCGGTCTGGTGTCAGCCTCTCCTCGTGACGGGGTCGGTTTGGTGTCAGCCTCTCCTCGTGACGGGGGTCGGTCTGGTGTCAGCCTCGCTAGTGACGGTATCAGTCTGGTGTCAGCCTCTCCTCGTGACGGTGTCGGTCTGGTGTCAGCCTCTCCTCGTGACGGGGTCCGTCTGGTGTCAGCCTCTCCTCGTGACGGGGTCGGTCTGGTGTCAGCCTCTCCTCTTGACGGTGTCAGTCTGGTGTCAGCCTCGCTAGTGACGGTTTCAGTCTGGTGTCAGCCTCTCCTCGTGACGGTGTCGGTCTGGTGTCAGCCTCTCCTCGTGACGGTGTCGGTCTGGTGTCAGCCTCTCCTCGTGACGGGGGTCGGTCTGGTGTCAGCCTCGCTAGTGACGGTTTCAGTCTGGTGTCAGCCTCGCCTCGTGACGGTGTCGGTCTGGTGTCATGCTCGCTAGTGACGGTGTCGGTCTGGTGTCATCCTCGCCTCGTGACGGGGCCGGTCTGGTGTCAGCCTCTCCTCGTGACGGTGTCGGTCTGGTGTCAGCCTCTCCTCGTGACGGGGGTCGGTCTGGTGTCAGCCTCTCCTCGTGACGGTTTCAGTCTGGTGTCAGCCTCTCCTCGTGACGGTGTCAGTCTGGTGTCTGCCTCGCTAGTGACGGGGTCGGTCTGGTGTCAGCCTCTCCTCGTGACGGTGTCGGTCTGGTGTCAGACTCTCCTCGTGACGGGGTCGGTCTGGTGTCAGCCTCTCCTCGTGACGGGGGTCGGTCTGGTGTCATCCTCGCTAGTGACGGTGTCGGTCTGGTGTCATCCTCGCCTCGTGACGGTGTCGGTCTGGTGTCATCCTCGCTAGTGATGGTGTCGGTCTGGTGTCAGCCTCTCCTCGTGACGGGGTCGGTCTGGTGTCAGCCTCTCCTCGTGACGGTGTCGGTCTGGTGTCAGCCTCGCTAGTGACGGTGTCAGTCTGGTGTTAGCCTCGCTAGTGACGGTTTCAGTCTGGTGTCAGCCTCTCCTCGTGACGGTGTCGGTTTGGTGTCAGCCTCTCCTCGTGACGGTGTCGGTCTGGTGTCATCCTCGCTAGTGACGGTGTCGGTCTGGTGTCATCCTCGCCTCGTGACGGGGTCGGTCTGGTGTCAGCCTCGCTAGTGACGGGGTCGGTCTGGTGTCAGCCTCTCCTCGTGACGGTGTCGGTCTGCTGTCAGCCTCGCTAGTGACGGTGTCAGTCTGGTGTTAGCCTCGCTAGTGACGGTTTCAGTCTGGTGTCAGCCTCTCCTCGTGACGGTGTCAGTCTGGTGTCAGCCTCGCTAGTGACGGTATCAGTCTGGTGTCAGCCTCGCCTCGTGACGGGGGTCGGTCTGGTGGCAGCCTCGCTAGTGACGGTTTCGGTCTGGTGTCAGCCTCTCCTCGTGACGGTGTCGGTCTGGTGTCAGCCTCGCTAGTGACGGTGTCAGTCTGGTGTTAGCCTCGCTAGTGACGGTTTCAGTCTGGTGTCAGCCTCTCCCCGTGACGGTGTCAGTCTGGTGTCAGCCTCTCCTCGTGATGGTGTCAGTCTGGTGTCAGCCTCGCTAGTGACGGTATCAGTCTGGTGTCAGCCTCGCCTCGTGACGGTGTCGGTCTGGTGTCAGCCTCGCTAGTGACGGGGTCGGTCTGGTGTCAGCCTCGCCTCGTGACGGTGTCGGTCTGGTGTCAGCCTCGCCTCGTGACGGGGTCGGTCTGGTGTCAGCCTCGCTAGTGACGGGGTCGGTCTGGTGTCAGCCTCGCCTCGTGACGGTGTCGGTCTGGTGTCAGCCTCTCCTCGTGACGGTGTCGGTCTGGTGTCAGCCTCTCCTCGTGACGGGGTCCGTCTGGTGTCAGCCTCTCCTCGTGACGGGGTCGGTCTGGTGTCAGCCTCTCCTCGTGACGGGGTCGGTCTGGTGTCAGCCTCGCCTCGTGACGGTGTCGGTCTGGTGTCAGCCTCTCCTCGTGACGGGGTCGGTCTGGTGTCAGCCTCTCCTCGTGACGGGGTCGGTCTGGTGTCAGCCTCGCTAGTGATGGTTTCAGTCTGGTGTCAGCCTCGCCTCGTGACGGTGTCGGTCTGGTGTCATGCTCGCTAGTGACGGTGTCGGTCTGGTGTCATCCTCGCCTCGTGACGGGGTCGGTCTGGTGTCAGCCTCTCCTCGTGACGGTGTCGGTCTGGTGTCAGCCTCTCCTCGTGACGGGGTCGGTCTGGTGTCAGCCTCTCCTCGTGACGGGGGTCGGTCTGGTGTCAGCCTCGCTAGTGACGGTTTCGGTCTGGTGTCAGCCTCTCCTCGTGACGGTGTCGGTCTGGTGTCAGCCTCGCTAGTGACGGTGTCAGTCTGGTGTCAGCCTCGCTAGTGACGGTGTCGGTCTGGTGTCATCCTCGCCTCGTGACGGGGTCGGTCTGGTGTCAGCCTCGCTAGTGACGGGGTCGGTCTGGTGTCAGCCTCTCCTCGTGACGGTGTCGGTCTGGTGTCAGCCTCTCCTCGTGACGGTGTCGGTCTGGTGTCAGCCTCTCCTCGTGACGGGGTCGGTCTGGTGTCAGCCTCGCTAGTGACGGTTTCAGTCTGGTGTCAGCCTCTCCTCGTGACGGTGTCAGTCTGGTGTCTGCCTCGCTAGTGACGGGGTCGGTCTGGTGTCAGCCTCTCCTCGTGACGGTGTCGGTCTGGTGTCAGCCTCTCCTCGTGACGGGGTCCGTCTGGTGTCAGCCTCTCCTCGTGACGGTGTCAGTCTGGTGTCAGCCTCTCCTCGTGACAGTGTCAGTCTGGTGTCAGCCTCGCCTCATGACGGTGTCGGTCTGGTGTCAGCCTCGCTAGTGACGGGGTCGGTCTGGTGTCAGCCTCGCTAGTGACGGGGTCGGTCTGGTGTCAGCCTTGCCTCGTGACGGTGTCGGTCTGGTGTCAGCCTCGCCTCGTGACGGTGTCGGTCTGGTGTCAGCCTCGCCTCGTGACGGTGTCGGTCTGGTGTCATCCTCGCTAGTGACGGTGTCGGTCTGGTGTCATCCTCGCCTCGTGACGGGGTCGGTCTGCTGTCAGCCACGCTAGTGACGGGGTCGGTCTGGTGTCAGCCTCGCTAGTGACGGGGTCGGTCTGGTGTCAGCCTCTCCTCGTGACGGTGTCGGTCTGGTGTCAGCCTCTCCTCGTGACGGTGTCGGTCTGGTGTCAGCCTCTCCTCGTGACGGGGTCGGTCTGGTGTCAGCCTCGCTAGTGACGGTGTCAGTCTGGTGTTAGCCTCGCTAGTGACGGTTTCAGTCTGGTGTCAGCCTCTCCTCGTGACGGTGTCAGTCTGGTGTCAGCCTCTCCTCGTGACGGTGTCAGTCTGGTGTCAGCCTCTCCTCGTGACAGTGTCAGTCTGGTGTCAGCCTCGCCTCATGACGGTGTCGGTCTGGTGTCAGCCTCGCTAGTGACGGGGTCGGTCTGGTGTCAGCCTCGCTAGTGACGGGGTCGGTCTGGTGTCAGCCTCGCCTCGTGACGGTGTCGGTCTGGTGTCAGCCTCGCCTCGTGACGGTGTCGGTCTGGTGTCAGCCTCGCCTCGTGACGGTGTCGGTCTGGTGTCATCCTCGCTAGTGACGGTGTCGGTCTGGTGTCATCCTCGCCTCGTGACGGGGTCGGTCTGCTGTCAGCCACGCTAGTGACGGTGTCGGTCTGGTGTCAGCCTCTCCTCGTGACGGGGTCGGTCTGGTGTCAGCCTCTCCTCGTGACGGGGTCGGTCTGGTGTCAGCCTCGCTAGTGACGGTTTCAGTCTGGTGTAAGCCTCTCCTCGTGACGGTGTCAGTCTGGTGTCTGCCTCGCTAGTGACGGGGTCGGTCTGGTGTCAGCCTCTCCTCGTGACGGTGTCGGTCTGGTGTCAGCCTCTCCTCGTGACGGGGTCCGTCTGGTGTCAGCCTCTCCTCGTGACGGGGTCGGTCTGGTGTCAGCCTCGCCTCGTGACGGGGGTCGGTCTGGTGTCATCCTCGCTAGTGACGGTGTCGGTCTGGTGTCAGCCTCTCCTCGTGACGGGGGTCGGTCTGGTGTCATCCTCGCTAGTGACGGTGTCGGTCTGGTGTCATCCTCGCCTCGTGACGGTGTCGGTCTGGTGTCATCCTCGCTAGTGACGGTGTCGGTCTGGTGTCAGCCTCTCCTCGTGATGGTGTCGGTCTGGTGTCAGCCTCGCCTCGTGACGGTGTCGGTCTGCTGTTATGCTCGCTAGTGACGGTGTCGGTCTGTTGTCATCCTCGCCTCGTGACGGGGTCGGTCTGGTGTCAGCCTCTCCTCGTGACGGTGTCGGTCTGGTGTCAGCCTCTCCTCGTGACGGTGTCAGTCTGGTGTCAGCCTCGCTAGTGACGGTTTCAGTCTGGTGTCAGCCTCTCCTCGTGACGGTGTCGGTCTGGTGTCAGCCTCGCTAGTGACGGTGTCAGTCTGGTGTCAGCCTCGCTAGTGACGGTTTCAGTCTGGTGTCAGCCTCTCCTCGTGACGGTGTCAGTCTGGTGTCAGCCTCTCCTCGTGACGGTGTCAGTCTGGTGTCAGCCTCTCCTCGTGACAGTGTCAGTCTGGTGTCAGCCTCGCCTCATGACGGTGTCGGTCTGGTGTCAGCCTCGCTAGTGACGGGGTCGGTCTGGTGTCAGCCTCGCTAGTGACGGGGTCGGTCTGGTGTCAGCCTTGCCTCGTGACGGTGTCGGTCTGGTGTCAGCCTCGCCTCGTGACGGTGTCGGTCTGGTGTCAGCCTCGCCTCGTGACGGTGTCGGTCTGGTGTCATCCTCGCTAGTGACGGTGTCGGTCTGGTGTCATCCTCGCCTCGTGACGGGGTCGGTCTGCTGTCAGCCACGCTAGTGACGGGGTCGGTCTGGTGTCAGCCTCGCTAGTGACGGGGTCGGTCTGGTGTCAGCCTCTCCTCGTGACGGTGTCGGTCTGGTGTCAGCCTCTCCTCGTGACGGTGTCGGTCTGGTGTCAGCCTCTCCTCGTGACGGGGTCGGTCTGGTGTCAGCCTCGCTAGTGACGGTGTCAGTCTGGTGTTAGCCTCGCTAGTGACGGTTTCAGTCTGGTGTCAGCCTCTCCTCGTGACGGTGTCAGTCTGGTGTCAGCCTCTCCTCGTGACGGTGTCAGTCTGGTGTCAGCCTCTCCTCGTGACAGTGTCAGTCTGGTGTCAGCCTCGCCTCATGACGGTGTCGGTCTGGTGTCAGCCTCGCTAGTGACGGGGTCGGTCTGGTGTCAGCCTCGCTAGTGACGGGGTCGGTCTGGTGTCAGCCTCGCCTCGTGACGGTGTCGGTCTGGTGTCAGCCTCGCCTCGTGACGGTGTCGGTCTGGTGTCAGCCTCGCCTCGTGACGGTGTCGGTCTGGTGTCATCCTCGCTAGTGACGGTGTCGGTCTGGTGTCATCCTCGCCTCGTGACGGGGTCGGTCTGCTGTCAGCCACGCTAGTGACGGTGTCGGTCTGGTGTCAGCCTCTCCTCGTGACGGGGTCGGTCTGGTGTCAGCCTCTCCTCGTGACGGGGTCGGTCTGGTGTCAGCCTCGCTAGTGACGGTTTCAGTCTGGTGTAAGCCTCTCCTCGTGACGGTGTCAGTCTGGTGTCTGCCTCGCTAGTGACGGGGTCGGTCTGGTGTCAGCCTCTCCTCGTGACGGTGTCGGTCTGGTGTCAGCCTCTCCTCGTGAAGGGGTCCGTCTGGTGTCAGCCTCTCCTCGTGACGGGGTCGGTCTGGTGTCAGCCTCGCCTCGTGACGGGGGTCGGTCTGGTGTCATCCTCGCTAGTGACGGTGTCGGTCTGGTGTCAGCCTCTCCTCGTGACGGGGGTCGGTCTGGTGTCATCCTCGCTAGTGACGGTGTCGGTCTGGTGTCATCCTCGCCTCGTGACGGTGTCGGTCTGGTGTCATCCTCGCTAGTGACGGTGTCGGTCTGGTGTCAGCCTCTCCTCGTGATGGTGTCGGTCTGGTGTCAGCCTCTCCTCGTGACGGTGTCAGTCTGGTGTCAGCCTCTCCTCGTGACGGTGTCAGTCTGGTGTCAGCCTCGCTAGTGACGGGGTCCGTCTGGTGTCAGCCTCTCCTCGTGACGGGGTCGGTCTGGTGTCAGCCTCTCCTCGTGACGGGGTCGGTCTGGTGTCAGCCTCTCCTCGTGACGGGGGTCGGTCTGGTGTCATCCTCGCTAGTGACGGTGTCGGTCTGGTGTCATCCTCGCCTCATGACGGTGTCGGTCTGGTGTCATCCTCGCTAGTGACGGTGTCGGTCTGGTGTCAGCCTCTCCTCGTGACGGGGTCGGTTTGGTGTCAGCCTCTCCTCGTGACGGTGTCGGTCTGGTTTCAGCCTCGCTAGTGACGGTGTCAGTCTGGTGTCAGCCTCGCTAGTGACGGTTTCAGTCTGGTGTCAGCCTCTCCTCGTGACGGTGTCAGTCTGGTGTCAGCCTCTCCTCGTGACGGTGTCAGTCTGGTGTCAGCCTCGCTAGTGACGGTATCAGTCTGGTGTCAGCCTCTCCTCGTGACGGTGTCGGTCTGGTGTCAGCCTCGCTAGTGACGGGGTCGGTCTGGTGTCAGCCTCGCTAGTGACGGGGTCGGTCTGGTGTCAGCCTCGCCTCGTGACGGTGTAGGTCTGGTGTCAGCCTCGCCTCGTGACGGTGTCGGTCTGGTGTCATCCTCGCTAGTGACGGGGTCGGCCTGGTGTCAGCCTCGCTAGTGACGGGGTCGGTCTGGTGTCAGCCTCTCCTCGTGACGGTGTCGGTCTGGTGTCAGCCTCTCCTCGTGACGGTGTCGGTCTGGTGTCAGCCTCTCCTCGTGACGGGGTCGGTCTGGTGTCAGCCTCGCTAGTGACGGTTTCAGTCTGGTGTCAGCCTCTCCTCGTGACGGTGTCAGTCTGGTGTCTGCCTCGCTAGTGACGGGGTCGGTCTGGTGTCAGCCTCTCCTCGTGACGGTGTCGGTCTGGTGTCAGCCTCTCCTCGTGACGGTGTCGGTCTGGTGTCAGCCTCTCCTCGTGACGGGGTCGGTCTGGTGTCAGCCTCTCCTCGTGACGGGGGTCGGTCTGGTGTCAGCCTCGCTAGTGACGGTTTCGGTCTGGTGTCAGCCTCTCCTCGTGACGGTGTCGGTCTGGTGTCAGCCTCGCTAGTGACGGTGTCAGTCTGGTGTCAGCCTCGCTAGTGACGGTTTCAGTCTGGTGTCAGCCTCTCCTCGTGACGGTGTCAGTCTGGTGTCAGCCTCTTCTCGTGACGGTGTCAGTCTGGTGTCAGCCTCGCTAGTGACGGTTTCAGTCTGGTGTCAGCCTCTCCTCGTGACGGTGTCGGTCTGGTGTCAGCCTCTCCTCGTGACGGTGTCAGTCTGGTGTCAGCCTCGCTAGTGACGGGGTCGGTCTGGTGTCAGCCTCGCTAGTGACGGTGTCGGTCTGGTGTCAGCCTCGCCTCGTGACGGTGTCGGTCTGGTGTCAGCCTCGCCTCGTGACGGTGTCGGTCTGGTGTCAGCCTCTCCTCGTGACGGTGTCGGTCTGGTGTCAGCCTCTCCTCGTGACGGGGTCGGTCTGGTGTCAACCTTTCCTCGTGACGGGGTCGGTCTGGTGTCAGCCTCGCTAGTGACGGTTTCAGTCTGGTGTCAGCCTCGCCTCGTGACGGTGTCCCTCTGGTGTCATGCTCGCTAGTGACGGTGTCGGTCTGGTGGCATCCTCGCCTTGTGACGGTGTCGTTCTGGTGTCAGCCTCTCCTCGTGACGGTGTCGGTCTGGTGTCAGCCTCTCCTCGTGACGGGGTCGGTCTGGTGTCAGCCTCGCTAGTGACGGGGTCGGTCTGGTGTCAGCCTCTCCTCGTGACGGTGTCGGTCTGGTGTCAGCCTCTCCTCGTGACGGTGTCGGTCTGGTGTCAGCCTCTCCTCGTGACGGGGTCGGTCTGGTGTCAGCCTCGCTAGTGACGGTTTCAGTCTGGTGTCAGCCTCATCTCGTGATGGTGTCAGTCTGGTGTCTGCCTCGCTAGTGACGGGGTCGGTCTGGTGTCAGCCTCTCCTCGTGACGGTGTCGGTCTGGTGTCAGCCTCTCCTCGTGACGGGGTCCGTCTGGTGTCAGCCTCGCTAGTGACGGTGTCGGTCTGGTGTCAGCCTCTCCTCGTGACGGGGTCGGTCTGGTGTCAGCCTCTCCTCGTGACGGGGGTCGGTCTGGTGTCATCCTCGCTAGTGACGGTGTCGGTCTGGTGTCATCCTCGCCTCGTGACGGTGTCGGTCTGGTGTCATCCTCGCTAGTGACGGTGTCGGTCTGGTGTCAGCCTCTCCTCGTGACGGGGTCGGTTTGGTGTCAGCCTCTCCTCGTGACGGGGGTCGGTCTGGTGTCAGCCTCGCTAGTGACGGTTTCGGTCTGGTGTATGCCTCTCCTCGTGACGGTGTCGGTCTGGTGTCATCCTCGCTAATGACGGTGTCGGTCTGGTGTCATCCTCGCCTCGTGACGGGGTCGGTCTGGTGTCAGCCTCGCTAGTGACGGGGTCGGTCTGGTGTCAGCCTCTCCTCGTGACTGTGTCGGTCTGGTGTCAGCCTCGCTAGTGACGGTGTCAGTCTGGTGTTAGCCTCGCTAGTGACGGTTTCAGTCTGGTGTCAACCTCTCCTCGTGATGGTGTCAGTCTGGTGTCAGCCTCTCCTCGTGACGGTGTCAGTCTGGTGTCTGCCTCGCTAGTGACGGTGTCGGTCTGGTGTCAGCCTCTCCTCGTGACGGTGTCGGTCTGGTGTCAGCCTCTCCTCGTGACGGGGTCGGTCTGGTGTCAGCCTCGCTAGTGACGGTTTCAGTCTGGTGTCAGCCTCTCCTCGTGACGGTGTCAGTCTGGTGTCTGCCTCGCTAGTGACGGGGTCGGTCTGGTGTCAGCCTCTCCTCGTGACTGTGTCGGTCTGGTGTCAGCCTCTCCTCGTGACGGGGTCGGTCTGGTGTCAGCCTCTCCTCGTGACGGGGGTCGATCTGGTGTCATCCTCGCTAGTGACGGTGTCGGTCTGGTGTCATCCTCGCCTCGTGACGGTGTCGGTCTGGTGTCATCCTCGCTAGTGACGGTGTCGGTCTGGTGTCAGCCTCTCCTCGTGACGGGGTCGGTTTGGTGTCAGCCTCTCCTCGTGACGGGGGTCGGTCTGGTGTCAGCCTCGCTAGTGACGGTTTCAGTCTGGTGTCAGCCTCGCCTCGTGACGGTGTCGGTCTGGTGTTATGATCGCTAGTGACGGTGTCGGTCTGTTGTCATCCTTGCCTCGTGACGGGGTCGGTCTGGTGTCAGCCTCTCCTCGTGACGGTGTCGGTCTGGTGTCAGCCTCTCCTCGTGACGGAGTCGGTCTGGTGTCAGCCTCTCCTCGTGATGGGGGTCGGTCTGGTGTCAGCCTCGCTAGTGACGGTTTCGGTCTGGTGTCAGCCTCTCCTTGTGACGGTGTCGGTCTGGTGTCAGCCTCGCTAGTGACGGTGTCGGTCTGGTGTCAGCCTCGCTAGTTACGGTTTCAGTCTGGTGTCAGCCTCTCCTCGTGACGGTGTCGGTCTGGTGTCAGCCTCTCCTCGTGACGGTGTCAGTCTGGTGTCAGCCTCGCCTCGTGACGGGGTCGGTCTGGTGTCAGCCTCGCCTCGTGACGGTGTCGGTCTGGTGTCAGCCTCGCTAGTGACGGGGTCGGTCTGGTGTCAGCCTCGCTAGTGACGGTGTCGGTCTGGTGTCAGCCTCGCCTCGTGACGGGGTCGGTCTGGTGTCAGCCTCGCCTCGTGACGGTGTCGGTCTGGTGTCATCCTCTCCTCGTGACGGGGTCGGTCTGGTGTCAGCCTCTCCTCGTGACGGGGTCGGTCTGGTGTCAGCCTCGCTAGTGACGGTTTCAGTCTGGTGTCAGCCTCTCCTTGTGACGGTGTCGGTCTGGTGTCAGCCTCGCTAGTGACGGTGTCGGTCTGGTGTCAGCCTCGCTAGTGACGGTTTCAGTCTGGTGTCAGCCTCTCCTCGTGACGGTGTCGGTCTGGTGTCAGCCTCTCCTCGTGACGGTGTCAGTCTGGTGTCAGCCTCGCTAGTGACGGTTTCAGTCTGGTGTCAGCCTCTCCTCGTGACGGTGTCGGTCTGGTGTCAGCCTCGCTAGTGACGGGGTCGGTCTGGTGTCAGCCTCGCTAGTGACGGTGTCGGTCTGGTGTCAGCCTCGCCTCGTGACGGGGTCGGTCTGGTGTCAGCCTCGCCTCGTGACGGTGTCGGTCTGGTGTCAGCCTCGCTAGTGACGGGGTCGGTCTGGTGTCAGCCTCGCTAGTGACGGTGTCGGTCTGGTGTCAGCCTCGCCTCGTGACGGGGTCGGTCTGGTGTCAGCCTCGCCTCGTGACGGTGTCGGTCTGGTGTCATCCTCTCCTCGTGACGGGGTCGGTCTGGTGTCAGCCTCTCCTCGTGACGGGGTCGGTCTGGTGTCAGCCTCGCTAGTGACGGTTTCAGTCTGGTGTCAGCCTCGCCTCGTGATGGTGTCGGTCTGGTGTTATGCTCGCTAGTGACGGTGTCGGTCTGTTGTCATCCTCGCCTCGTGACGGGGTCGGTCTGGTGTCAGCCTCGCCTCGTGACGGTGTCGGTCTGGTGTCAGCCTCGCCTCGTGACGGTGTCGGTCTGGTGTCAGCCTCGCCTCGTGACGGTGTCGGTCTGGTGTCAGCCTCTCCTCGTGACGGTGTTGGTCTGGTGTCAGCCTCTCCTCGTGACGGGGTCGGTCTGGTGTCAGCCTCTCCTCGTGACGGTGTCGGTCTGGTGTCAGCCTCTCCTCGTGACGGTGTCGGTCTGGTGTCAGCCTCTCCTCGTGACGGGGTCGGTCTGGTGTCAGCCTCTCCTCGTGACGGTGTCGGTCTGGTGTCAGCCTCTCCTCATGACGGGGGTCGGTCTGGTGTCAGCCTCTCCTCGTGACGGTGTCGGTCTGGTGTCAGCCTCTCCTCGTGACGGTGTCGGTCTGGTGTCAGCCTCTCCTCGTGACGGGGTCGGTCTGGTGTCAGCCTCTCCTCGTGACGGGGGTCGGTCTGGTGTCAACCTCGCTAGTGACGGTTTCGGTCTGGTGTCAGCCTCTCCTCGTGACGGTGTCGGTCTGGTGTCAGCCTCGCTAGTGACGGTGTCAGTCTGGTGTCAGCCTCGCTAGTGACGGTTTCAGTCTGGTGTCAGCCTCTCCTCGTGACGGTGTCAGTCTGGTGTCAGCCTCGCCTCGTGACGGTGTCGGTCTGGTGTCATCCTCGCTAGTGACGGTGTCGGTCTGGTGTCATCCTCGCCTCGTGACGGGGTCGGTCTGGTGTCAGCCACGCTAGTGACGGGGTCGGTCTGGTGTCAGCCTCTCCTCGTGACGGAGTCGGTCTGGTGTCAGTATCTCCTCGTGACGGTGTCGGTCTGGTGTCAGCCTCTCCTCGTGACGGGGTCGGTCTGGGGTCAGCCTCTCCTCGTGACGGGGTCGGTCTGGTGTCAGCCTCGCTAGTGACGGTTTCAGTCTGGTGTCAGCCTCTCCTCGTGACGGTGTCGGTCTGGTGTCAGCCTCTCCTCGTGACGGTGTCGGTCTGGTGTCAGCCTCTCCTCGTGACGGGGTCGGTCTGGTGTCAGCCTCTCCTCGTGACGGGGTCGGTCTGGTGTCAGCCACGCTAGTGACGGGGTCGGTCTGGTGTCAGCCTCTCCTCGTGACGGTGTCGGTCTGGTGTCAGCCTCTCCTCGTGACGGTGTCGGTCTGGTGTCAGCCTCTCCTCGTGACGGGGTCGGTCTGGTGTCAGCCTCTCCACGTGACGGGGTCGGTCTGGTGTCAGCCTCGCTAGTGACGGTTTCAGTCTGGTGTCAGCCTCTCCTCGTGACGGTGTCAGTCTGGTGTCTGCCTCGCTAGTGACGGGGTCGGTCTGGTGTCAGCCTCTCCTCGTGACGGTGTCGGTCTGGTGTCAGCCTCTCCTCGTGACGGGGTCCGTCTGGTGTCAGCCTCTCCTCGTGACGGGGTCGCTCTGGTGTCAGCCTCTCCTCGTGACGGGGTCGGTCTGGTGTCAGCCTCGCCTCGTGACGGTGTCGGTCTGGTGTCAGCCTCGCTAGTGACGGTGTCGGTCTGGTGTCAGCCTCTCCTCGTGACGGGGTCGGTTTGGTGTCAGCCTCTCCTCGTGACGGGGTCGGTCTGGTGTCAGCCTCGCTAGTGACGGGGTCGGTCTGGTGTCAGCCTCGCTAGTGACGGTGTCGGTCTGGTGTCAGCCTCGCCTCGTGACGGTGTCGGTCTGGTGTCAGCCTCGCCTCGTGACGGTGTCGGTCTGGTGTCAGCCTCGCTAGTGACGGTGTCAGTCTGGTGTCAGCCTCGCTAGTGACGGTTTCAGTCTGGTGTCAGCCTCTCCTCGTGACGGGGTCGGTCTGGTGTCAGCCTCGCTAGTGACGGTTTCAGTCTGGTGTCAGCCTCTCCTCGTGACGGTGTCAGTCTGGTGTCTGCCTCGCTAGTGACGGGGTCGGTCTGGTGTCAGCCTCTCCTCGTGACGGTGTCGGTCTGGTGTCAGCCTCTCCTCGTGACGGGGTCGGTCTGGTGTCAGCCTCTCCTCGTGACGGGGTCGGTCTGGTGTCAGCCTCTCCTCTTGACGGTGTCAGTCTGGTGTCAGCCTCGCTAGTGACGGTTTCAGTCTGGTGTCAGCCTCTCCTCGTGACGGTGTCGGTCTGGTGTCAGCCTCTCCTCGTGACGGTGTCGGTCTGGTGTCAGCCTCTCCTCGTGACGGGGGTCGGTCTGGTGTCAGCCTCGCTAGTGACGGTTTCAGTCTGGTGTCAGCCTCGCCTCGTGACGGTGTCGGTCTGGTGTCATGCTCGCTAGTGACGGTGTCGGTCTGGTGTCATCCTCGCCTCGTGACGGGGCCGGTCTGGTGTCAGCCTCTCCTCGTGACGGTGTCGGTCTGGTGTCAGCCTCTCCTCGTGACGGGGGTCGGTCTGGTGTCAGCCTCTCCTCGTGACGGTTTCAGTCTGGTGTCAGCCTCTCCTCGTGACGGTGTCAGTCTGGTGTCTGCCTCGCTAGTGACGGGGTCGGTCTGGTGTCAGCCTCTCCTCGTGACGGTGTCGGTCTGGTGTCAGACTCTCCTCGTGACGGGGTCGGTCTGGTGTCAGCCTCTCCTCGTGACGGGGGTCGGTCTGGTGTCATCCTCGCTAGTGACGGTGTCGGTCTGGTGTCATCCTCGCCTCGTGACGGTGTCGGTCTGGTGTCATCCTCGCTAGTGATGGTGTCGGTCTGGTGTCAGCCTCTCCTCGTGACGGGGTCGGTTTGGTGTCAGCCTCTCCTCGTGACGGGGGTCGGTCTGGTGTCAGCCTCGCTAGTGACGGTTTCGGTCTGGTGTCAGCCTCTCCTCGTGACGGTGTCGGTCTGGTGTCATCCTCGCTAGTGACGGTGTCGTTCTGGTGTCATCCTCGCCTCGTGACGGGGTCGGTCTGGTGTCAGCCTCGCTAGTGACGGGGTCGGTCTGGTGTCAGCCTCGCTAGTGACGGTTTCGGTCTGGTGTCAGCCTTTCCTCATGACGGTGTCGGTCTGGTGTCATCCTCGCAAGTGACGGTGTCGGTCTGGTGTCATCCTCGCCTCGTGACGTGGTCGGTCTGGTGTCAGCCTCGCTAGTGACGGGGTCGGTCTGGTGTCAGCCTCTCCTCGTGACGGTGTCGGTCTGGTGTCAGCCTCGCTAGTGACGGTGTCAGTCTGGTGTTAGCCTCGCTAGTGACGGTTTCAGTCTGGTGTCAGCCTCTCCTCGTGACGGTGTCGGTTTGGTGTCAGCCTCTCCTCGTGACGGTGTCGGTCTGGTGTCATCCTCGCTAGTGACGGTGTCGGTCTGGTGTCATCCTCGCCTCGTGACGGGGTCGGTCTGGTGTCAGCCTCGCTAGTGACGGGGTCGGTCTGGTGTCAGCCTCTCCTCGTGACGGTGTCGGTCTGCTGTCAGCCTCGCTAGTGACGGTGTCAGTCTGGTGTTAGCCTCGCTAGTGACGGTTTCAGTCTGGTGTCAGCCTCTCCTCGTGACGGTGTCAGTCTGGTGTCAGCCTCGCTAGTGACGGTATCTGTCTGGTGTCAGCCTCGCCTCGTGACGGTGTCGGTCTGGTGTCAGCCTCGCTAGTGACGGGGTCGGTCTGGTGTCAGCCTCGCTAGTGACGGGGTCGGTCTGGTGTCAGCCTCGCTAGTGACGGGGTCGGTCTGGTTTCAGCCTAGCCTCGTGACGGTGTCGGTCTGGTGTCAGCCTCGCCTCGTGACGGTGTCGGTCTGGTGTCAGCCTCTCCTCGTGACGGGGGTCGGTCTGGTGTCATCCTCGCTAGTGACGGTGTCGGTCTGGTGTCAGCCTCGCTAGTGACGGTGTCGGTCTGGTGTCAACCTCTCCTCGTGACGGGGTCGGTCTGGTGTCAGCCTCTCCTCGTGACGGGGGTCGGTCTGGTGTCATCCTCGCTAGTGACGGTGTCGGTCTGGTGTCATCCTCGCCTCGTGACGGTGTCGGTCTGGTGTCATCCTCGCTAGTGACGGTGTCGGTCTGGTGTCAGCCTCTCCTCGTGACGGTGTCGGTCTGGTGTCATCCTCGCTAGTGACGGTGTCGGTCTGGGGTCATCCTCGCCTCGTGACGGGGTCGGTCTGGTGTCAGCCTCGCCTCGTGACGGTGTCGGTCTGGTGTCAGCCTCGCCTCGTGACGGTGTCGGTCTGGTGTCAGCCTCGCCTCGTGACGGTGTCGGTCTGGTGTCAGCCTCTCCTCGTGACGGTGTCGGTCTGGTGTCATCCTCTCCTCGTGACGGTGTCAGTCTGGTGTCAGCCTCGCTAGTGACGGTTTCAGTCTGGTGTCAGCCTCTCCTCGTGACGGTGTCAGTCTGGTGTCAGCCTCTCCTCGTGACGGTGTCAGTCTGGTGTCAGCCTCGCTAGTGACGGTTTCAGTCTGGTGTCAGCCTCTCCTCGTGACAGGGTCCGTCTGGTGTCAGCCTCTCCTCGTGACGGGGTCGCTCTGGTGTCAGCCTCTCCTCGTGACGGGGTCGGTCTGGTGTCAGCCTCGCCTCGTGACGGTGTCGGTCTGGTGTCAGCCTCGCTAGTGACGGTGTCGGTCTGGTGTCAGCCTCTCCTCGTGACGGGGTCGGTCTGGTGTCAGCCTCTCCTCGTGACGGGGGTCGGTCTGGTGTCATCCTCGCTAGTGACGGTGTCGGTCTGGTGTCATCCTCGCCTCGTGACGGTGTCGGTCTGGTGTCATCCTCGCTAGTGACGGTGTCGGTCTGGTGTCAGCCTCTCCTCGTGACGGGGTCGGTTTGGTGTCAGCCTCTCCTCGTGACGGGGGTCGGTCTGGTGTCAGCCTCGCTAGTGACGGGGTCGGTCTGGTGTCAGCCTCGCTAGTGACGGTGTCGGTCTGGTGTCAGCCTCGCCTCGTGACGGTGTCGGTCTGGTGTCAGCCTCGCCTCGTGACGGTGTCGGTCTGGTGTCAGCCTCGCCTCGTGACAGTGTCAGTCTGGTGTCAGC
This sequence comes from Staurois parvus, assembly GCF_062004578.1. Taxonomy (NCBI): domain Eukaryota; kingdom Metazoa; phylum Chordata; class Amphibia; order Anura; family Ranidae; genus Staurois; species Staurois parvus. Next base: position 118,725 of record NW_028320283.1, read on the forward strand.
CTCGCTAGTGACGGTTTCAGTCTGGTGTCAGCCTCTCCTCGTGACGGTGTCGGTCTGGTGTCAGCCTCGCTAGTGACGGGGTCGGTCTGGTGTCAGCCTCGCTAGTGACGGTGTCGGTCTGGTGTCAGCCTCGCCCCGTGACAGTGTCGGTCTGGTGTCAGCCTCGCCTCGTGACGGTGTCGGTCTGGTGTCAGCCTCTCCTCGTGACGGTGTCGGTCTGGTGTCAGCCTCTCCTCGTGACGGGGTCGGTCTGGTGTCAGCCTCGCCTCGTGACGGGGTCGGTCTGGTGTCATGCTCGCTAGTGACGGTGTCGGTCTGGTGTCATCCTCGCCTCGTGACGGGGCCGGTCTGGTGTCAGCCTCTCCTCGTGACGGTGTCGGTCTGGTGTCAGCCTCTCCTCGTGACGGGGGTCGGTCTGGTGTCAGCCTCTCCTCGTGACGGTTTCAGTCTGGTGTCAGCCTCTCCTCGTGACGGTGTCAGTCTGGTGTCTGCCTCGCTAGTGACGGGGTCGGTCTGGTGTCAGCCTCTCCTCGTGACGGTGTCCGTCTGGTGTCAGACTCTCCTCGTGACGGGGTCCGTCTGGTGTCAGCCTCTCCTCGTGACGGGGTCCGTCTGGTGTCAGCCTCTCCTCGTGACGGGGTCGGTCTGGTGTCAGCCTCGCCTCGTGACGGTGTCGGTCTGGTGTCAGCCTCGCTAGTGACGGTGTCGGTCTGGTGTCAGCCTCTCCTCGTGACGGGGTCGGTCTGGTGTCAGCCTCTCCTCGTGACGGGGGTCGGTCTGGTGTCATCCTCGCTAGTGACGGTGTCGGTCTGGTGTCATCCTCGCCTCGTGACGGTGTCGGTCTGGTGTCATCCTCGCTAGTGACGGTGTCGGTCTGGTGTCAGCCTCTCCTCGTGACGGGGTCGGTTTGGTGTCAGCCTCTCCTCGTGACGGGGGTCGGTCTGGTGTCAGCCTCGCTAGTGACGGTTTCGGTCTGGTGTCAGCCTCTCCTCGTGACGGTGTCGGTCTGGTGTCATCCTCGCTAGTGACGGTGTCGGTCTGGTGTCATCCTCGCCTCGTGACGGGGTCGGTCTGGTGTCAGCCTCGCTAGTGACGGGGTCGGTCTGGTGTCAGCCTCGCTAGTGACGGTTTCGGTCTGGTGTCAGCCTCTCCTCGTGACGGTGTCGGTCTGGTGTCATCCTCGCTAGTGACGGTGTCGGTCTGGTGTCATCCTCGCCTCGTGACGGGGTCGGTCTGGTGTCAGCCTCGCTAGTGACGGGGTCGGTCTGGTGTCAGCCTCTCCTCGTGACGGTGTCGGTCTGGTGTCAGCCTCGCTAGTGACGGTGTCAGTCTGGTGTTAGCCTCACTAGTGACGGTTTCAGTCTGGTGTCAGCCTCTCCTCGTGACGGTGTCAGTCTGGTGTCAGCCTCTCCTCGTGACGGTGTCAGTCTGGTGTCAGCCTCGCTAGTGACGGTATCAGTCTGGTGTCAGTCTCACCTCGTGACGGTGTCGGTCTGGTGTCAGCCTCGCTAGTGACGGGGTCGGTCTGGTGTCAGCCTCGCTAGTGACGGGGTCGGTCTGGTGTCAGCCTCTCCTCGTGACGGTGTCAGTCTGGTGTCAGCCTCTCCTCGTGACGGTGTCAGTCTGGTGTCATCCTCGCTAGTGACGGTGTCAGTCTGGTGTCATCCTCGCCTCGTGACGGTGTCGGTCTGGTGTCATCCTCGCTAGTGACGGTGTCGGTCTGGTGTCAGCCTCTCCTCGTGACGGGGTCGGTTTGGTGTCAGCCTCTCCTCGTGACGGGGGTCGGTCTGGTGTCATCCTCGCCTCGTGACGGTGTCGGTCTGGTGTCATCCTCGCTAGTGACGGTGTCGGTCTGGTGTCAGCCTCTCCTCGTGACGGGGCCGGTTTGGTGTCAGCCTCTCCTCGTGACGGGGGTCAGTCTGGTGTCAGCCTCTCCTCGTGACGGTGTCGGTCTGGTGTCATCCTCGCTAGTGACGGTGTCGGTCTGGTGTCATCCTCGCCTCGTGACGGGGTCGGTCTGGTGTCAGCCTCGCTAGTGACGGGGTCGGTCTGGTGTCAGCCTCGCTAGTGACGGTTTCGGTCTGGTGTCAGCCTCTCCTCGTGACGGTGTCGGTCTGGTGTCATCCTCGCTAGTGACGGTGTCGGTCTGGTGTCATCCTCGCCTCGTGACGGGGTCGGTCTGGTGTCAGCCTCGCTAGTGACGGGGTCGGTCTGGTGTCAGCCTCTCCTCGTGACGGTGTCGGTCTGGTGTCAGCCTCGCTAGTGACGGTGTCAGTCTGGTGTTAGCCTCGCTAGTGACGGTTTCAGTCTGGTGTCAGCCTCTCCTCGTGACGGTGTCAGTCTGGTGTCAGCCTCTCCTCGTGACGGTGTCAGTCTGGTGTCAGCCTCGCTAGTGACGGTATCAGTCTGGTGTCAGCCTTGCCTCGTGACGGTGTCGGTCTGGTGTCAGCCTCGCTAGTGACGGGGTCGGTCTGGTGTCAGCCTCTCCTCGTGACGGGGGTCAGTCTGGTGTCAGCCTCTCCTCGTGACGGGGGTCGGTCTGGTGTCAGCCTCGCTAGTGACGGTTTCGGTCTGGTGTCAGCCTCCCCTCGTGACGGTGTCGGTCTGGTGTCATCCTCGCTAGTGACGGTGTCGGTCTGGGGTCATCCTCGCCTCGTGACGGGGTCGGTCTGGTGTCAGCCTCGCCTCGTGACGGTGTCGGTCTGGTGTCAGCCTCGCCTCGTGACGGTGTCGGTCTGGTGTCAGCCTCGCCTCGTGACGGTGTCGGTCTGGTGTCAGCCTCTCCTCGTGACGGGGTCGGTCTGGTGTCAGCCTCTCCTCGTGACGGGGTCGGTCTGGTGTCAGCCTCGCTAGTGACGGTTTCAGTCTGGTGTCAGCCTCGCCTCGTGACGGTGTCGGTCTGGTGTTATGCTCGCTAGTGACGGTGTCGGTCTGTTGTCATCCTCGCCTCGTGACGGGGTCGGTCTGGTGTCAGCCTCTCCTCGTGACGGTGTCGGTCTGGTGTCAGCCTCTCCTCGTGACGGGGTCGGTCTGGTGTCAGCCTCTCCTCGTGACGGGGGTCGGTCTGGTGTCAGCCTCGCTAGTGACGGTTTCGGTCTGGTGTCAGCCTCTCCTCGTGACGGTGTCGGACTGGTGTCAGCCTCTCCTCGTGACGGGGTCGGTCTGGTGTCAGCCTCGCTAGTGACGGTTTCAGTCTGGTGTCAGCCTCTCCTCGTGACGGTGTCGGTCTGGTGTCAGCCTCGCTAGTGACGGGGTCGGTCTGGTGTCAGCCTCGCTAGTGACGGTGTCGGTCTGGTGTCAGCCTCGCCTCGTGACGGGGTCGGTCTGGTGTCAGCCTCGCCTCGTGACGGTGTCGGTCTGGTGTCAGCCTCGCCTCGTGACGGTGTCGGTCTGGTGTCAGCCTCGCCTCGTGACGGTGTCGGTCTGGTGTCAGCCTCTCCTCGTGACGGTGTCGGTCTGGTGTCATCCTCTCCTCGTGACGGGGTCGGTCTGGTGTCAGCCTCTCCTCGTGACGGGGTCGGTCTGGTGTCAGCCGCGCTAGTGACGGTTTCAGTCTGGTGTCAGCCTCGCCTCGTGACGGTGTCGGTCTGGTGTCATCCTCTCCTCGTGACGATGTCAGTCTGGTGTCAGCCTCGCTAGTGACGGTTTCAGTCTGGTGTCAGCCTCTCCTCGTGACGGTGTCGGTATGGTGTCAGCCTCGCTAGTGACGGGGTCGGTCTGGTGTCAGCCTCGCTAGTGACGGTGTCGGTCTGGTGTCAGCCTCTCCTCGTGACGGGGTCGGTCTGGTGTCAGCCTCTCCTCGTGACGGGGGTCGGTCTGGTGTCAGCCTCGCTAGTGACGGTTTCAGTCTGGTGTCAGTCTCTCCTCGTGACGGTGTCAGTCTGGTGTCAGCCTCGCTAGTGACGGTGTCAGTCTGGTGTCAGCCTCGCTAGTGACGGTGTCAGTCTGGTGTCAGCCTCGCTAGTGACGGTTTCAGTCTGGTGTCAGCCTCTCCTCGTGACGGTGTCAGTCTGGTGTCAGCCTCTCCTCATGACGGTGTCAGTCTGGTGTCAGCCTCGCTTGTGACGGTTTCAGTCTGGTGTCAGCCTCTCCTCGTGAAGGTGTCCGTCTGGTGTCAGCCTCGCTAGTGACGGGGTCGGTCTGGTGTCAGCCTCGCTAGTGACGGGGTCGGTCTGGTGTCAGCCTCGCCTCGTGACGGTGTCGGTCTGGTGTCAGCCTCGCCTCGTGACGGTGTCGGTCTGGTGTCATCCTCGCTAGTGACGGTGTCGGTCTGGTGTCATCCTCGCCTCGTGACGGTGTCAGTCTGGTGTCAGCCTCGCTAGTGACGGTGTCAGTCTGGTGTCAGCCTCTCCTCGTGACGGTGTCAGTCTGGTGTCAGCCTCTCCTCGTGACGGTGTCAGTCTGGTGTCAGCCTCGCTAGTGACGGTTTCAGTCTGGTGTCAGCCTCTCCTCGTGACGGTGTCCGTCTGGTGTCAGCCTCTCCTCGTGACGGTGTCAGTCTGGTGTCAGCCTCGCTAGTGACGGGGTCGGTCTGGTGTCAGCCTCTCCTCGTGACGGGGTCGGTCTGGTGTCAGCCTCTCCTCGTGACGGTGTCGGTCTGGTGTCAGCCTCTCCTCGTGACGGGGTCCGTCTGGTGTCAGCCTCTCCTCGTGACGGGGTCGGTCTGGTGTCAGCCTCTCCTCGTGACGGGGTCGGTCTGGTGTCAGCCTCGCTAGTGACGGTTTCAGTCTGGTGTCAGCCTCTCCTCGTGACGGTGTCAGTCTGGTGTCAGCCTCGCTAGTGACGGTGTCAGTCTGGTGTCAGCCTCGCTAGTGACGGTTTCAGTCTGGTGTCAGCCTCTCCTCGTGACGGTGTCAGTCTGGTTTCAGTCTCGCTAGTGACGGTTTCAGTCTGGTGTCAGCCTCTCCTCGTGACGGTGTCAGTCTGGTGTCAGCCTCTCCTCGTGACGGTGTCAGTCTGGTGTCAGCCTCGCTAGTGACGGTTTCAGTCTGGTGTCAGCCTCTCCTCGTGACGGTGTCAGTCTGGTGTCAGCCTCTCCTCATGACGGTGTCAGTCTGGTGTCAGCCTCGCTTGTGACGGTTTCAGTCTGGTGTCAGCCTCTCCTCGTGAAGGTGTCCGTCTGGTGTCAGCCTCGCTAGTGACGGGGTCGGTCTGGTGTCAGCCTCGCTAGTGACGGGGTCGGTCTGGTGTCAGCCTCGCCTTGTGACGGTGTCGGTCTGGTGTCAGCCTCTCCTCGTGACGGGGTCCGTCTGGTGTCAGCCTCTCCTCGTGACGGGGTCGGTCTGGTGTCAGCCTCTCCTCGTGACGGGGTCGGTCTGGTGTCAGCCTCGCTAGTGACGGTTTCAGTCTGGTGTCAGCCTCTCCTCGTGACGGTGTCAGTCTGGTGTCAGCCTCTCCTCGTGACGGTGTCAGTCTGGTTTCAGTCTCGCTAGTGACGGTTTCAGTCTGGTGTCTGCCTCTCCTCGTGACGGTGTCAGTCTGGTGTCAGCCTCTCCTCGTGACAGTGTCAGTCTGGTGTCAGCCTCGCTAGTGACGGTTTCAGTCTGGTGTCAGCCTCTCCTCGTGACGGTGTCAGTCTGGTGTCAGCCTCTCCTCGTGACGGTGTCAGTCTGGTGTCAGCCTCGCTAGTGACGGTGTCGGTCTGGTGTCAGCCTCGCCTCGTGACGGGGTCGGTCTGGTGTCAGCCTCGCTAGTGACGGAGTCGGTCTGGTGTCAGCCTCTCCTCGTGACGGTGTCGGTCTGGTGTCAGCCTCTCCTCGTGACGGGGTCCGTCTGGTGTCAGCCTCTCCTCGTGACAGGGTCCGTCTGGTGTCAGCCTCGCTAGTGACGGTTTCGGTCTGGTGTCAGCCTCTCCTCGTGACGGTGTCAGTCTGGTGTCAGCCTTGCTAGTGACGAGGTCGGTCTGGTGTCAGCCTCTCCTCGTGACGGGGTCGGTCTGGTGTCAGCCTCTCCTCGTGACGGTGTCGGTCTGGTGTCAGCCTCTCCTCGTGACGGGGTCCGTCTGGTGTCAGCCTCTCCTCGTGACGGGGTCGGTCTGGTGTCAGCCTCTCCTCGTGACGGGGTCGGTCTGGTGTCAGCCTCGCTAGTGACGGTTTCAGTCTGGTGTCAGCCTCTCCTCGTGACGGTGTCAGTCTGGTGTCAGCCTCGCTAGTGACGGTGTCAGTCTGGTGTCAGCCTCGCTAGTGACGGTTTCAGTCTGGTGTCAGCCTCTCCTCGTGACGGTGTCAGTCTGGTGTCAGCCTCGCTAGTGACGGGGTCGGTCTGGTGTCAGCCTCTCCTCGTGACGGGGTCGGTCTGGTGTCAGCCTCTCCTCGTGACGGTGTCAGTCTGGTGTCAGCCTCGCTAGTGACGGTTTCAGTCTGGTGTCAGCCTCTCCTCGTGACGGTGTCCGTCTGGTGTCAGCCTCGCTAGTGACGGGGTCGGTCTGGTGTCAGCCTCGCTAGTGACGGGGTCGGTCTGGTGTCAGCCTCGCCTCGTGACGGTGTCGGTCTGGTGTCAGCCTCGCCTCGTGACGGTGTCGGTCTGGTGTCATCCTCGCTAGTGACGGTGTCGGTCTGGTGTCATCCTCGCCTCGTGACGGGGTCGGTCTGGTGTCAGCCTCGCTAGTGACGGAGTCGGTCTGGTGTCAGCCTCTCCTCGTGATGGTGTCGGTCTGGTGTCAGCCTCTCCTCGTGACGGTGTCTATCTGGTGTCAGCCTCACCTCGTGACAGGTTCCGTCTGGTGTCAGCCTCGCTAGTGACGGTGTCAGTCTGGTGTCAGCCTCGCTAGTGACGGTGTCAGTCTGGTGTCAGCCTCTCCTCGTGACGGTGTCAGTCTGGTGTCAGCCTCTCCTCGTGACGGTGTCAGTCTGGTGTCAGCCTCGCTAGTGACGGTTTCAGTCTGGTGTCAGCCTCTCCTCGTGACGGTGTCCGTCTGGTGTCAGCCTCGCTAGTGACGGGGTCGGTCTGGTGTCAGCCTCTCCTCGTGACGGGGTCGGTCTGGTGTCAGCCTCTCTTCGTGACGGGGTCGGTCTGGTGTCAGCCTCTCCTCGTGACGGGGTCCGTCTGGTGTCAGCCTCTCCTCGTGACGGGGTCGGTCTGGTGTCAGCCTCTCCTCGTGACGGGGTCGGTCTGGTGTCAGCCTCGCTAGTGACGTTTTCAGTCTGGTGTCAGCCTCTCCTCGTGACGGTGTCAGTCTGGTGTCAGCCTCGCTAGTGACGGTGTCAGTCTGGTGTCAGCCTCGCTAGTGACGGTTTCAGTCTGGTGTCAGCCTCGCTAGTGACGGGGTCGGTCTGGTGTCAGCCTCGCTAGTGACGGGGTCGGTCTGGTGTCAGCCTCGCCTCGTGACGGTGTCGGTCTGGTGTCAGCCTCGCCTCGTGACGGTGTCGGTCTGGTGTCATCCTCGCTAGTGACGGTGTCGGTCTGGTGTCATCCTCGCCTCGTGACGGGGTCGGTCTGGTGTCAGCCTCGCTAGTGACGGAGTCGGTCTGGTGTCAGCCTCTCCTCGTGACGGTGTCGGTCTGGTGTCAGCCTCTCCTCGTGACGGTGTCGGTCTGGTGTCAGCCTCTCCTCGTGACAGGGTCCGTCTGGTGTCAGCCTCGCTAGTGACGGTTTCAGTCTGGTGTCAGCCTCTCCTCGTGACGGTGTCAGTCTGGTGTCAGCCTCTCCTCGTGACGGTGTCAGTCTGGTGTCAGCCTCGCTAGTGACGGTGTCAGTCTGGTGTCAGCCTCGCTAGTGACGGTGTCAGTCTGGTGTCAGCCTCTCCTCGTGACGGTGTCAGTCTGGTGTCAGCCTCTCCTCGTGACGGTGTCAGTCTGGTGTCAGCCTCGCAAGTGACGGTTTCAGTCTGGTGTCAGCCTCTCCTCGTGACGGTGTCCGTCTGGTGTCAGCCTCTCCTCGTGACGGTGTCAGTCTGGTGTCAGCCTCGCTAGTGACGGGGTCGGTCTGGTGTCAGCCTCTCCTCGTGACGGGGTCGGTCTGGTGTCAGCCTCTCCTCGTGACGGTGTCGGTCTGGTGTCAGCCTCTCCTCGTGACGGGGTCGGTCTGGTGTCAGCCTCGCTAGTGACGGTTTCAGTCTGGTGTCAGCCTCTCCTCGTGACGGTGTCCGTCTGGTGTCAGCCTCGCTAGTGACGGGGTCGGTCTGGTGTCATCCTCGCTAGTGACGGTGTCGGTCTGGTGTCATCCTCGCCTCGTGACGGGGTCGGTCTGGTGTCAGCCTCGCTAGTGACGGAGTCGGTCTGGTGTCAGCCTCTCCTCGTGACGGTGTCGGTCTGGTGTCAGCCTCTCCTCGTGACGGTGTCGGTCTGGTGTCAGCCTCTCCTCGTGACAGGGTCCGTCAGGTGTCAGCCTCGCTAGTGACGGTTTCGGTCTGGTGTCAGCCTCTCCTCGTGACGGTGTCAGTCTGGTGTCATCCTCGCTAGTGACAGTGTCAGTCTGGTGTCAGCCTCGCTAGTGACGGTGTCAGTCTGGTGTCAGCCTCGCTAGTGACGGTGTCAGTCTGGTGTCAGCCTCTCCTCGTGACGGTGTCAGTCTGGTGTCAGCCTCGCTAGTGACGGTTTCAGTCTGGTGTCAGCCTCTCCTCGTGACGGTGTCCGTCTGGTGTCAGCCTCTCCTTGTGACGGTGTCAGTCTGGTGTCAGCCTCTCCTCGTGACGGTGTCAGTCTGGTGTCAGCCTCTCCTCGTGACGGTGTCAGTCTGGTGTCAGCCTCGCTAGTGACGGTGTCAGTCTGGTGTCAGCCTCGCTAGTGACGGTTTCAGTCTGGTGTCAGCCTCTCCTCGTGACGGTGTCAGTCTGGTGTCAGCCTCTCCTCGTGACGGTGTCAGTCTGGTGTCAGCCTCGCTAGTGACGGTTTCAGTCTGGTGTCAGCCTCTCCTCGTGACGGTGTCAGTCTGGTGTCAGCCTCTCCTCATGACGGTGTCAGTCTGGTGTCAGCCTCGCTAGTGACGGTTTCAGTCTGGTGTCAGCCTCTCCTCGTGACGGTGTCCGTCTGGTGTCAGCCTCGCTAGTGACGGGGTCGGTCTGGTGTCAGCCTCGCTAGTGACGGGGTCGGTCTGGTGTCAGCCTCGCCTCGTGACGGTGTCGGTCTGGTGTCAGCCTCGCCTCGTGACGGTGTCGGTCTGGTGTCATCCTCGCTAGTGGCGGTGTCGGTCTGGTGTCATCCTCGCCTCGTGACGGGGTCGGTCTGGTGTCAGCCTCTCCTCGTGACGGTGTCGGTCTGGTGTCAGCCTCTCCTCGTGACGGTGTCGGTCTGGTGTCAGCCTCTCCTCGTGACAGGGTTCGTCTGGTGTCAGCCTCGCTAGTGACGGTTTCAGTCTGGTGTCAGCCTCTCCTCGTGACGGTGTCAGTCTGGTGTCAGCCTCGCTAGTGACGGTGTCAGTCTGGTGTCAGCCTCGCTAGTGACGGTGTCAGTCTGGTGTCAGCCTCTCCTCGTGACGGTGTCAGTCTGGTGTCAGCCTCGCCTCGTGACGGTGTAGGTCTGGTGTCATCCTCGCTAGTGGCGGTGTCAGTCTGGTGTCAGCCTCGCTAGTGACGGTTTCAGTCTGGTGTCAGCCTCTCCTCGTGACGGTGTCAGTCTGGTGTCAGCCTCGCTAGTGACGGGGTCGGTCTGGTGTCAGCCTCTCACCGTAACGGGGTCGGTCTGGTGTCAGCCTCTCCTCGTGACGGTGTCGGTCTGGTGTCAGCCTCTCCTCGTGACGGGGTCCGTCTGGTGTCAGCCTCTCCTCGTGACGGGGTCGGTCTGGTGTCAGCCTCTCCTCGTGACGGGGTCGGTCTGGTGTCAGCCTCGCTAGTGACGGTGTCAGTCTGGTGTCAGCCTCGCTAGTGACGGTGTCAGTCTGGTGTCAGCCTCGCTAGTGACGGTTTCAGTCTGGTGTCAGCCTCTCCTCGTGACGGTGTCAGTCTGGTGTCAGCCTCGCTAGTGACGGGGTCGGTCTGGTGTCAGCCTCTCCTCGTGACGGGGTCGGTCTGGTGTCAGCCTCTCCTCGTGACGGTGTCAGTCTGGTGTCAGCCTCGCTAGTGACGGTTTCAGTCTGGTGTCAGCCTCTCCTCGTGATGGTGTCCGTCTGGTGTCAGCCTCGCTAGTGACGGGGTCGGTCTGGTGTCAGCCTCGCTAGTGATGGGGTCGGTCTGGTGTCAGCCTCGCCTCGTGACGGTGTCGGTCTGGTGTCAGCCTCTCCTCGTGACGGTGTCGGTCTGGTGTCAGCTCTTCGTGACAGGGTCCGTCTGGTGTCAGCCTCGCTAGTGACGGTTTCGGTCTGGTGTCAGCCTCTCCTCGTGACGGTGTCAGTCTGGTGTCAGCCTCGCTAGTGACGGTGTCAGTCTGGTGTCAGCCTCGCTAGTGACAGTGTCAGTCTGGTGTCAGCCTCGCTAGTGACGGTGTCAGTCTGGTGTCAGCCTCTCCTCGTGACGGTGTCAGTCTGGTGTCAGCCTCGCTAGTGACGGTTTCAGTCTGGTGTCAGCCTCTCCTCGTGACGGTGTCCGTCTGGTGTCAGCCTCTCCTTGTGACGGTGTCAGTCTGGTGTCAGCCTCGCTAGTGACGGGGTCGGTCTGGTGTCAGCCTCTCCTCGTGACGGGGTCGGTCTGGTGTCAGCCTCTCCTCGTGACGGTGTCGGTCTGGTGTCAGCCACTCCTCGTGACGGGGTCCGTCTGGTGTCAGCCTCTCCTCGTGACGGGGTCGGTCTGGTGTCAGCCTCTCCTCGTGACGGGGTCGGTCTGGTGTCAGCCTCGCTAGTGACGGTTTCAGTCTGGTGTCAGCCTCTCCTCGTGACGGTGTCAGTCTGGTGTCAGCCTCGCTAGTGACGGTGTCAGTCTGGTGTCAGCCTCGCTAGTGACGGTGTCAGTCTGGTGTCAGCCTCGCTAGTGACGGTGTCAGTCTGGTGTCAGCCTCGCTAGTGACGGGGTCGGTCTGGTGTCAGCCTCTCCTCGTGACGGGGTCGGTCTGGTGTCAGCCTCTCCTCGTGACAGGGTCCGTCTGGTGTCAGCCTCGCTAGTGACGGTTTCGGTCTGGTGTCAGCCTCTCCTCGTGACGGTGTCAGTCTGGTGTCAGCCTCGCTAGTGACGGTGTCAGTCTGGTGTCAGCCTCGCTAGTGACGGTGTCAGTCTGGTGTCAGCCTCTCCTCGTGACGGTGTCAGTCTGGTGTCAGCCTCTCCTCGTGACGGTGTCAGTCTGGTGTCAGCCTCGCTAGTGACGGTTTCAGTCTGGTGTCAGCCTCTCCTCGTGACGGTGTCCGTCTGGTGTCAGCCTCTCCTCGTGACGGTGTCAGTCTGGTGTCAGCCTCGCTAGTGACGGGTCGGTCTGGTGTCAGCCTCTCCTCGTGACGGGGTCGGTCTGGTGTCAGCCTCTCCTCGTGACGGTGTCGGTCTGGTGTCAGCCTCTCCTCGTGACGGGGTCCGTCTGGTGTCAGCCTCTCCTCGTGACGGGGTCGGTCTGGTGTCAGCCTCTCCTCGTGACGGGGTCGGTCTGGTGTCAGCCTCGCTAGTGACGGTTTCAGTCTGGTGTCAGCCTCTCCTCGTGACGGTGTCAGTCTGGTGTCAGCCTCGCTAGTGACGGTGTCAGTCTGGTGTCAGCCTCGCTAGTGACGGTTTCAGTCTGGTGTCAGCCTCTCCTCGTGACGGTGTCAGTCTGGTGTCAGCCTCGCTAGTGACGGGGTCGGTCTGGTGTCAGCCTCTCCTCGTGACGGGGTCGGTCTGGTGTCAGCCTCTCCTCGTGACGGTGTCAGTCTGGTGTCAGCCTCGCTAGTGACGGTTTCAGTCTGGTGTCAGCCTCTCCTCGTGACGGTGTCCGTCTGGTGTCAGCCTCGCTAGTGACGGGGTCGGTCTGGTGTCAGCCTCGCTAGTGACGGGGTCGGTCTGGTGTCAGCCTCGCCTCGTGACGGTGTCGGTCTGGTGTCAGCCTCGCCTCGTGACGGTGTCGGTCTGGTGTCATCCTCGCTAGTGACGGTGTCGGTCTGGTGTCAGCCTCTCCTCGTGACGGTGTCGGTCTGGTGTCAGCCTCTCCTCGTGACGGTGTCGGTCTGGTGTCAGCCTCTCCTCGTGACAGGGTCCGTCTGGTGTCAGCCTCGCTAGTGACGGTTTCGGTCTGGTGTCAGCCTCTCCTCGTGACGGTGTCAGTCTGGTGTCAGCCTCGCTAGTGACGGTGTCAGTCTGGTGTCAGCCTCTCCTCGTGACGGTGTCAGTCTGGTGTCAGCCTCTCCTCGTGACGGTGTCAGTCTGGTGTCAGCCTCGCTAGTGACGGTTTCAGTCTGGTGTCAGCCTCTCCTCGTGACGGTGTCCGTCTGGTGTCAGCCTCTCCTCGTGACGGTGTCAGTCTGGTGTCAGCCTCGCTAGTGACGGGGTCGGTCTGGTGTCAGCCTCTCCTCGTGACGGGGTCGGTCTGGTGTCAGCCTCTCCTCGTGACGGTGTCGGTCTGGTGTCAGCCTCTCCTCGTGACGGGGTCCGTCTGGTGTCAGCCTCTCCTCGTGACGGGGTCGGTCTGGTGTCAGCCTCTCCTCGTGACGGGGTCGGTCTGGTGTCAGCCTCGCTAGTGACGGGGTCAGTCTGGTGTCAGCCTCGCTAGTGACGGTTTCGGTCTGGTGTCAGCCTCTCCTCGTGACGGTGTCAGTCTGGTGTCAGCCTCGCTAGTGACGGTGTCAGTCTGGTGTCAGCCTCGCTAGTGACGGTGTCAGTCTGGTGTCAGCCTCTCCTCGTGACGGTGTCCGTCTGGTGTCAGCCTCTCCTCGTGACGGTGTCAGTCTGGTGTCAGCCTCGCTAGTGACGGGGTCGGTCTGGTGTCAGCCTCTCCTCGTGACGGGGTCGGTCTGGTGTCAGTCTCTCCTCGTGACGGTGTCGGTCTGGTGTCAGCCTCTCCTCGTGACGGGGTCCGTCTGGTGTCAGCCTCTCCTCGTGACGGGGTCGGTCTGGTGTCAGCCTGTCCTCGTGACGGGGTCGGTCTGGTGTCAGCCTCGCTAGTGACGGTTTCAGTCTGGTGTCAGCCTCTCCTCGTGACGGTGTCAGTCTGGTGTCAGCCTCGCTAGTGACGGTGTCAGTCTGGTGTCAGCCTCGCTAGTGACGGTTTCAGTCTGGTGTCAGCCTCTCCTCGTTACGGTGTCAGTCTGGTGTCAGCCTCGCTAGTGACGGGGTCGGTCTGGTGTCAGCCTCTCCTCGTGACGGTGTCAGTCTGGTGTCAGCCTCGCTAGTGACGGTTTCAGTCTGGTGTCAGCCTCTCCTCGTGACGGTGTCCGTCTGGTGTCAGCCTCGCTAGTGACGGGGTCGGTCTGGTGTCAGCCTCGCTAGTGACGGGGTCGGTCTGGTGTCAGCCTCGCCTCGTGACGGTGTCGGTCTGGTGTCAGCCTCGCCTCATGACGGTGTCGGTCTGGTGTCATCCTCGCTAGTGACGGTGTCGGTCTGGTGTCATCCTCGCCTCGTGACGGTGTCGGTCTGGTGTCAGCCTCTCCTCGTGACGGTGTCAGTCTGGTGTCAGCCTCTCCTCGTGACGGTGTCAGTCTGGTGTCAGCCTCGCTAGTGACGGTTTCAGTCTGGTGTCAGCCTCTCCTCGTGACGGTGTCCGTCTGGTGTCAGCCTCGCTAGAGACGGGGTCGGTCTGGTGTCAGCCTCGCTAGTGACGGGGTCGGTCAGGTGTCAGCCTCGCCTCGTGACGGTGTCGGTCTGGTGTCAGCCTCGCCTCGTGACGGTGTCGGTCTGGTGTCATCCTCGCTAGTGACGGTGTCGGTCTGGTGTCATCCTCGCCTCGTGACGGGGTCGGTCTGGTGTCAGCCTCGCTAGTGACGGTGTCAGTCTGGTGTCAGCCTCTCCTCATGACAGTGTTAGTCTGGTGTCAGCCTCTCCTCGTGACGGTGTCAGTCTGGTGTCAGCCTCTCCTCGTGACGGTGTCAGTCTGGTGTCAGCCTCGCTAGTGACGGTTTCAGTCTGGTGTCAGCCTCTCCTCGTGACGGTGTCCGTCTGGTGTCAGCCTCTCCTCGTGACGGTGTCAGTCTGGTGTCAGCCTCGCTAGTGACGGGGTCGGTCTGGTGTCAGCCTCTCCTCGTGACGGGGTCGGTCTGGTGTCAGCCTCTCCTCGTGACGGTGTCGGTCTGGTGTCAGCCTCTCCTCGTGACGGGGTCCGTCTGGTGTCAGCCTCTCCTCATGACGGGGTCGGTCTGGTGTCAGCCTCTCCTCGTGACGGTGTCAGTCTGGTGTCAGCCTCGCTAGTGACGGTTTCAGTCTGGTGTCAGCCTCTCCTCGTGACGGTGTCAGTCTGGTGTCAGCCTCTCCTCGTGACGGTGTCAGTCTGGTGTCAGCCTCGCTAGTGACGGTTTCAGTCTGGTGTCAGCCTCTCCTCGTGACGGTGTCAGTCTGGTGTCAGCCTCTCCTCGTGACGGTGTCAGTCTGGTGTCATCCTCGCTAGTGACGGTGTCGGTCTGGTGTCATCCTCGCCTCGTGACGGGGTCGGTCTGGTGTCAGCCTCGCTAGTGATGGTGTCAGTCTGGTGTCAGCCTCTCCTCGTGACGGTGTTAGTCTGGTGTCAGCCTCTCCTCGTGACGGTGTCAGTCTGGTGTCAGCCTCTCCTCGTGACGGTGTCAGTCTGGTGTCAGCCTCGCTAGTGACGGTTTCAGTCTGGTGTCAGCCTCTCCTCGTGACGGTGTCCGTCTGGTGTCAGCCTCTCCTCGTGACGGTGTCAGTCTGGTGTCAGCCTCGCTAGTGACGGGGTCGGTCTGGTGTCAGCCTCTCCTCGTGACGGGGTCGGTCTGGTGTCAGCCTCTCCTCGTGACGGTGTCGGTCTGGTGTCAGCCTCTCCTCGTGACGGGGTCCGTCTGGTGTCAGCCTCTCCTCATGACGGGGTCGGTCTGGTGTCAGCCTCTCCTCGTGACGGGGTCGGTCTGGTGTCAGCCTCGCTAGTGACGGTTTCAGTCTGGTGTCAGCCTCTCCTCGTGACGGTGTCAGTCTGGTGTCAGCCTCGCTAGTGACGGTGTCAGTCTGGTGTCAGCCTCGCTAGTGACGGTTTCAGTCTGGTGTCAGCCTCTCCTGGTGACGGTGTCAGTCTGGTGTCAGCCTCGCTAGTGACGGTTTAAGTCTGGTGTCAGCCTCTCCTCGTGACGGTGTCAGTCTGGTGTCAGCCTCTCCTCGTGACGGTGTCAGTCTGGTGTCAGCCTCGCTAGTGACGGTTTCAGTCTGGTGTCAGCCTCTCCTCGTGACGGTGTCAGTCTGGTGTCAGCCTCTCCTCGTGACGGTGTCAGTCTGGTGTCAGCCTCGCTAGTGACGGTTTCAGTCTGGTGTCAGCCTCTCCTCGTGACGGTGTCCGTCTGGTGTCAGCCTCGCTAGAGACGGGGTCGGTCTGGTGTCAGCCTCGCTAGTGACGGGGTCGGTCAGGTGTCAGCTTCGCCTCGTGACGGTGTAGGTCTGGTGTCAGCCTCGCCTCGTGACGGTGTCGGTCTGGTGTCATCCTCGCTAGTGACGGTGTCGGTCTGGTGTCAGCCTCGCTAGTGACGGGGTCGGTCTGGTGTCAGCCTCTCCTCGTAACGGGGTCGGTCTGGTGTCAGCCTCTCCTCGTGACGGGGTCCGTCTGGTGTCAGCCTCTCCTCGTGACGGGGTCGGTCTGGTGTCAGCCTCTCCTCATGACGGGGTCGGTCTGGTGTCAGCCTCGCTAGTGACGGTTTCAGTCTGGTGTCAGCCTCTCCTCGTGACGGTGTCAGTCTGGTGTCAGCCTCGCTAGTGACGGTGTCAGTCTGGTGTCAGCCTCGCTAGTGACGGTTTCAGTCTGGTGTCAGCCTCTACTCGTGACGGTTTCAGTCTGGTGTCAGCCTCGCTAGTGACGGGGTCGGTCTGGTGTCAGCCTCTCCTCGTGACGGGGTCGGTCTGGTGTCAGCCTCTCCTCGTGACGGTGTCAGTCTGGTGTCAGCATCGCTAGTGACGGTTTCAGTCTTGTGTCAGCCTCTCCTCGTGACGGTGTCCGTCAGGTGTCAGCCTCGCTAGTGACGGGGTCGGTCTGGTGTCAGCCTCGCTAGTGACGGGGTCGGTCTGGTGTCAGCCTCGCCTCGTGACGGTGTCGGTCTGGTGTCAGCCTCGCCTCGTGACGGTGTCGGTCTGGTGTCATCCTCGCTAGTGACGGTGTCGGTCTGGTGTCATCCTCGCCTCGTGACGGGGTCGGTCTGGTGTCAGCCTCGCTAGTGACGGAGTCGGTCTGGTGTCAGCCTCTCCTCGTGACGGTGTCGGTCTGGTGTCAGCCTCTCCTCGTGACGGTGTCGGTCTGGTGTCAGCCTCTCCTCGTGACAGGGTCCGTCTGGTGTCAGCCTCGCTAGTGACGGTTTCGGTCTGGTGTCAGCCTCTCCTCGTGACGGTGTCAGTCTGGTGTCAGCCTCGCTAGTGACGGTGTCAGTCTGGTGTCAGCCTCGCTAGTGACGGTGTCCGTCTGGTGTCAGCCTCTCCTCGTGACGGTGTCAGTCTGGTGTCAGCCTCGCTAGTGACGGGGTCGGTCTGGTGTCAGCCTCTCCTCGTGACGGGGTCGGTCTGGTGTCAGCCTCTCCTTGTGACGGTGTCGGTCTGGTGTCAGCCTCTCCTCGTGACGGGGTCCGTCTGGTGTCAGCCTCTCCTCGTGACGGGGTCGGTCTGGTGTCAGCCTCTCCTCGTGACGGTGTCAGTCTGGTGTCAGCCTCGCTAGTGACGGGGTCGGTCTGGTGTCAGCCTCTCCTCGTGACGGGGTCGGTCTGGTGTCAGCCTCTCCTCGTGACGGTGTCAGTCTGGTGTCAGTTTCGCTAGTGACGGTTTCAGTCTGGTGTCAGCCTCTCCTCGTGACGGCGTCCGTCTGGTGTCAGCCTCGCTAGTGACGGGGTCGGTCTGGTGTCAGCCTCGCTAGTGACGGGGTCGGTCTGGTGTCAGCCTCGCCTCGTGACGGTGTCGGTCTGGTGTCAGCCTCGCCTCGTGACGGTGTCGGTCTGGTGTCATCCTCGCTAGTGACGGTGTCGGTCTGGTGTCATCCTCGCCTCGTGACGGGGTCAGTCTGGTGTCAGCCTCACTAGTGATGGAGTCGGTCTGGTGTCAGCCTCTCCTCGTGACGGTGTCGGTCTGGTGTCAGCCTCTCCTCGTGACGGTGTCGGTCTGGTGTCAGCCTCTCCTCGTGACAGGGTCCGTCTGGTGTCAGCCTCGCTAGTGACGGTTTCGGTCTGGTGTCAGCCTCTCCTCGTGACGGTGTCAGTCTGGTGTCAGCCTCGCTAGTGACGGTGTCAGTCTGGTGTCAGCCTCGCTAGTGACGGTGTCAGTCTGGTGTCAGCCTCGCTAGTGACGGTGTCAGTCTGGTGTCAGCCTCTCCCCGTTACGGTGTCAGTCTGGTGTCAGCCTCTCCTCGTGACGGTGTCAGTCTGGTGTCAGCCTCGCTAGTGACGGTTTCAGTCTGGTGTCAGCCTCGCTAGTGACGGTTTCAGTCTGGTGTCAGCCTCTCCTCGTGACGGTGTCCGTCTGGTGTCAGCCTCTCCTCGTGACGGTGTCAGTCTGGTGTCAGCCTCGCTAGTGACGGGGTCGGTCTGGTGTCAGCCTCTCCTCGTGACGGGGTGGGTCTGGTGTCAGCCTCTCCTCGTGACGGTGTCGGTCTGGTCTCAGCCTCTCCTCGTGACGGGGTCCGTCTGGTGTCAGCCTCTCCTCGTGACGGGGTCGGTCTGGTGTCAGCCTCGCTAGTGACGGTTTCAGTCTGGTGTCAGCCTCTCCTCGTGACGGTGTCAGTCTGGTGTCAGCCTCGCTAGTGACGGTGTCAGTCTGGTGTCAGCCTCGCTAGTGACGGTTTCAGTCTGGTGTCAGCCTCTCCTGGTGACGGTGTCAGTCTGGTGTCAGCCTCGCTAGTGACGGTTTCAGTCTGGTGTCAGCCTCTCCTCGTGACGGTGTCAGTCTGGTGTCAGCCTCTCCTCGTGACGGTGTCAGTCTGGTGTCAGCCTCGCTAGTGACGGTTTCAGTCTGGTGTCAGCCTCTCCTCGTGACGGTGTCAGTCTGGTGTCAGCCTCTCCTCGTGACGGTGTCAGTCTGGTGTCAGCCTCGCTAGTGACGGTTTCAGTCTGGTGTCAGCCTCTCCTCGTGACGGTGTCCGTCTGGTGTCAGCCTCGCTAGAGACGGGGTCGGTCTGGTGTCAGCCTCGCTAGTGACGGGGTCGGTCAGGTGTCAGCCTCGCCTCGTGACGGTGTAGGTCTGGTGTCAGCCTCGCCTCGTGACGGTGTCGGTCTGGTGTCATCCTCGCTAGTGACGGTGTCGGTCTGGTGTCATCCTCGCCTCGTGACGGTTTCAGTCTGGTGTCAGCCTCTCCTCGTGACGGTGTCCGTCTGGTGTCAGCCTCTCCTCGTGACGGTGTCAGTCTGGTGTCAGCCTCGCTAGTGACGGGGTCGGTCTGGTGTCAGCCTCTCCTCGTGACGGGGTCGGTCTGGTGTCAGCCTCTCCTCGTGACGGTGTCAGTCTGGTGTCAGCCTCTCCTCGTGACGGGGTCCGTCTGGTGTCAGCCTCTCCTCGTGACGGGGTCGGTCTGGTGTCAGCCTCTCCTCATGACGGGGTCGGTCTGGTGTCAGCCTCGCTAGTGACGGTTTCAGTCTGGTGTCAGCCTCTCCTCGTGACGGTGTCAGTCTGGTGTCAGCCTCGCTAGTGACGGTGTCAGTCTGGTGTCAGCCTCGCTAGTGACGGTTTCAGTCTGGTGTCAGCCTCTACTCGTGACGGTTTCAGTCTGGTGTCAGCCTCGCTAGTGACGGGGTCGGTCTGGTGTCAGCCTCTCCTCGTGACGGGGTCGGTCTGGTGTCAGCCTCTCCTCGTGACGGTGTCAGTCTGGTGTCAGCCTCGCTAGTGACGGTTTCAGTCTGGTGTCAGCCTCTCCTCGTGACGGTGTCCGTCAGGTGTCAGCCTCGCTAGTGACGGGGTCGGTCTGGTGTCAGCCTCGCTAGTGACGGGGTCGGTCTGGTGTCAGCCTCGCCTCGTGACCGTGTCGGTCTGGTGTCAGCCTCGCCTCGTGACGGTGTCGGTCTGGTGTCATCCTCGCTAGTGACGGTGTCGGTCTGGTGTCATCCTCGCCTCGTGACGGGGTCGGTCTGGTGTCAGCCTCGCTAGTGACGGAGTCGGTCTGGTGTCAGCCTCTCCTCGTGACGGTGTCGGTCTGGTGTCAGCCTCGCTAGTGACGGTGTCAGTCTGGTGTCAGCCTCGCTAGTGACGGTGTCAGTCTGGTGTCAGCCTCTCCTCGTGACGGTGTCAGTCTGGTGTCAGCCTCTCCTCGTGACGGTGTCAGTCTGGTGTCAGCCTCGCTAGTGACGGTTTCGGTCTGGTTTCAGCCTCTCCTCGTGACGGTGTCAGTCTGGTGTCAGCCTCGCTAGTGACGGTGTCAGTCTGGTGTCAGCCTCGCTAGTGACGGTGTCAGTCTGGTGTCAGCCTCTCCTCGTGACGGTGTCAGTCTGGTGTCAGCCTCTCCTCGTGACGGTGTCAGTCTGGTGTCAGCCTCGCTAGTGACGGTTTCAGTCTGGTGTCAGCCTCTCATCGTGACGGTGTCCGTCTGGTGTCAGCCTCTCCTCGTGACGGTGTCAGTCTGGTGTCAGCCTCGCTAGTGACGGGGTCGGTCTGGTGTCAGCCTCTCCTCGTGACGGGGTCGGTCTGGTGTCAGCCTCTCCTTGTGACGGTGTCGGTCTGGTGTCAGCCTCTCCTCGTGACGGGGTCCGTCTGGTGTCAGCCTCTCCTCGTGACGGGGTCGGTCTGGTGTCAGCCTCTCCTCGTGACGGGGTCGGTCTGGTGTCAGCCTCGCTAGTGACGGTTTCAGTCTGGTGTCAGCCTCTCCTCGTGACGGTGTCAGTCTGGTGTCAGCCTCGCTAGTGACGGGGTCGGTCTGGTGTCAGCCTCTCCTCGTGACGGGGTCGGTCTGGTGTCAGCCTCTCCTCGTGACGGTGTCAGTCTGGTGTCAGTTTCGCTAGTGACGGTTTCAGTCTGGTGTCAGCCTCTCCTCGTGACGGTGTCCGTCTGGTGTCAGCCTCGCTAGTGACGGGGTCGGTCTGGTGTCAGCCTCGCTAGTGACGGTGTCGGTCTGGTGTCATCCTCGCTAGTGACGGTGTCGGTCTGGTGTCATCCTCGCCTCGTGACGGGGTCAGTCTGGTGTCAGCCTCACTAGTGATGGAGTCGGTCTGGTGTCAGCCTCTCCTCGTGACGGTGTCGGTCTGGTGTCAGCCTCTCCTCGTGACGGTGTCGGTCTGGTGTCAGCCTCTCCTCGTGACAGGGTCCGTCTGGTGTCAGCCTCGCTAGTGACGGTTTCGGTCTGGTGTCAGCCTCTCCTCGTGACGGTGTCAGTCTGGTGTCAGCCTCGCTAGTGACGGTGTCAGTCTGGTGTCAGCCTCGCTAGTGACGGTGTCAGTCTGGTGTCAGCCTCGCTAGTGACGGTGTCAGTCTGGTGTCAGCCTCTCCCCGTTACGGTGTCAGTCTGGTGTCAGCCTCTCCTCGTGACGGTGTCAGTCTGGTGTCAGCCTCGCTAGTGACGGTTTCAGTCTGGTGTCAGCCTCGCTAGTGACGGTTTCAGTCTGGTGTCAGCCTCTCCTCGTGACGGTGTCCGTCTGGTGTCAGCCTCTCCTCGTGACGGTGTCAGTCTGGTGTCAGCCTCGCTAGTGACGGGGTCGGTCTGGTGTCAGCCTCTCCTCGTGACGGGGTGGGTCTGGTGTCAGCCTCTCCTCGTGACGGTGTCGGTCTGGTGTCAGCCTCTCCTCGTGACGGGGTCCGTCTGGTGTCAGCCTCTCCTCGTGACGGGGTCGGTCTGGTGTCAGCCTCTCCTCGTGACGGGGTCGGTCTGGTGTCAGCCTCGCTAGTGACGTTTTCAGTCTGGTGTCAGCCTCTCCTCGTGACGGTGTCAGTCTGGTGTCAGCCTCGCTAGTGACGGTGTCAGTCTGGTGTCAGCCTCGCTAGTGACGGTGTCAGTCTGGTGTCAGCCTCGCTAGTGACGGTTTCAGTCTGGTGTCAGCCTCTCCTCGTGACGGTGTCAGTCTGGTGTCAGCCTCTCCTCGTGACGGTGTCAGTCTGGTGTCAGCATCGCTAGTGACGGTTTCAGTCTGGTGTCAGCCTCTCCTCGTGACGGTGTCAGTCTGGTGTCAGCCTCTCCTCGTGACGGTGTCAGTCTGGTGTCAGCCTCGCTAGTGACGGTTTCAGTCTGGTGTCAGCCTCTCCTCGTGACGGTGTCCGTCTGGTGTCAGCCTCGCTAGTGACGGGGTCGGTCTGGTGTCAGCCTCGCTAGTGACGGGGTTGGTCTGGTGTCAGCCTCGCCTCGTGACGGTGTCGGTCTGGTGTCAGCCTCGCCTCGTGACGGTGTCGGTCTGGTGTCATCCTCGCTAGTGACGGTGTCGGTCTGGTGTCATCCTCACCTCGTGACGGGGTCGGTCTGGTGTCAGCCTCGCTAGTGACGGAGTCGGTCTGGTGTCAGCCTCTCCTCGTGACGGTGTCGGTCTGGTGTCAGTCTCTCCTCGTGACGGTGTCGGTCTGGTGTCAGCCTCTCCTCGTGACAGGGTCCGTCTGGTGTCAGCCTCGCTAGTGATGGTGTCAGTCTGGTGTCAGCCTCTCCTCGTGACGGTGTCAGTCTGGTGTCAGCCTCTCCTCGTGACGGTGTCAGTCTGGTGTCAGCCTCGCTAGTGACGGTTTCAGTCTGGTGTCAGCCTCTCCTCGTGACGGTGTCCGTCTGGTGTCAGCCTCTCCTCGTGACGGTGTCAGTCTGGTGTCAGCCTCGCTAGTGACGGGGTCGGTCTGGTGTCAGCCTCTCCTCGTGACGGGGTCGGTCTGGTGTCAGCCTCTCCTCGTGACGGTATCGGTCTGGTGTCAGCCTCTCCTCGTGACGGTGTCAGTCTGGTGTCAGCCTCTCCTCGTGACGGTGTCAGTCTGGTGTCAGCCTCGCTAGTGACGGTTTCAGTCTGGTGTCAGCCTCTCCTCGTGACGGTGTCAGTCTGGTGTCAGCCTCTCCTCGTGACGTTGTCAGTCTGGTGTCAGCCTCGCTAGTGACGGTTTCAGTCTGGTGTCAGCCTCTCCTCGTGACGGTGTCAGTCTGGTGTCAGCCTCTCCTCGTGACGGTGTCAGTCTGGTGTCAGCCTCGCTAGTGACGGGGTCGGTCTGGTGTCAGCCTCGCTAGTGACGGGGTCGGTCTGGTGTCAGCCTCTCCTCGTGACGGTGTCCGTCTGGTGTCAGCCTCGCTAGTGACGGGGTCGGTCTGGTGTCAGCCTCGCTAGTGACGGGGTCGGTCTGGTGTCAGCCTCGCCTCGTGACGGTGTCGGTCTGGTGTCAGCCTCGCCTCGTGACGGTGTCGGTCTGGTGTCATCCTCGCTAGTGACGGTTTTGGTCTGGTGACATCCTCGCCTCGTGATGGGGTCGGTCTGGTGTCAGCCTCGCTAGTGACGGAGTCGGTCTGGTGTCAGCCTCTCCTCGTGACAGGGTCCGTCTGGTGTCAGCCTCGCTAGTGACGGTTTCGGTCTGGTGTCAGCCTTTCCTCGTGACGGTGTCAGTCTGGTGTCAGCCTCGCTAGTGACGGTGTCAGTCTGGTGTCAGCCTCGCTAGTGACGGTGTCAGTCTGGTGTCAGCCTCGCTAGTGACGGTGTCAGTCTGGTGTCAGCCTCTCCTCGTGACGGTGTCAGTCTGGTGTCAGCCTCTCCTCGTGACGGTGTCAGTCTGGTGTCAGCCTCGCTAGTGACGGTTTCAGTCTGGTGTCAGCCTCTCCTCGTGACGGTGTCCGTCTGGTGTCAGCCTCTCCTCGTGACGGTGTCAGTCTGGTGTCAGCCTCGCTAGTGACGGGGTCGGTCTGGTGTCAGCCTCTCCTCGTGACGGTGTCGGTCTGGTGTGTCTTGGAAATTTGCTTTAACGAATTTCTCCTTACCGTGAGTACTCGCAGTTGGATGCGCAGAAATCCCCCTTAAAGCTGTGCGAATCTCGCTTACCACGACTGCAGCCAAACTACACGATTCCTGCCCATCCAAATACTTTGGTTCTGTTGAATTTGTGGGTGATTGGAGCTCCGTTACCCTAGAATGATCACACGACACTCTAAGGCTGGTTGCAACTCACATCAGGGCCGGCTTTAGGCTCAGCTCTCTGTTTTTATTAAGAATACACACATGCCCCCCACATGAATAAAGTCAATCCCTCCCACCGAACAATACAATGGGGATTGCCTATACAGAGGATGTACATTCCAATTGGAGCATAGCCTTTGCTATTATCTATCACTGGTCCTCCCCCATGAGTCTTCTGAGGTCAGCAGACTTCCTCCCCTTCCCCCCTATGAGCCATCTGAGGTCATATTTCCTGTCCTACTAGCTTCTATTGGTATGCAAAATTCTCTGCACAAGCATCTCCCTAAAAATATCAGTCTGTACCTGGATGGGCCCGATACGATCTTTATTAAAACACATCCATCCCAGATACAGTTCAGATTAGTAATGGGTTGTAAGATATGCACAAGCCTACACGTGGAGTTCACACCGCTTGCGCCTTGCGTTATGAAGCCCACGCGGTACCATGCTGCTGATATGTGGATACAGGCCCACGGTCTACTGACAGCAGCATTCGCATGGAATGCCGTGGTGGTATACACGCCGGTCTATAAGCGCAGATCTGCCATCTCATCCATTACCAAGCTGAGTACTGTAATACATACATTGTACATGCGCATGGCCCAATTGCAGCCTTCAGAGCTTTAATTAAGCCACACGAGAGACATATGAATAACACGAATATATGACACATTTAAAGTTCGACCAACAATACAAAATTTCCATGACATTCCCTCCTGTTTTATCATATTCTCCTCGTGTCCCTTCTTGATCTTCTTCAGCTTGATGGGTGTAGTCTCAAACTTCAAAGAGTTCCTGTAGTTGTCCCTGAGAATAAAGCTCCACGGGGTACCTGAAACAACAAGACCCGACGCAGACTCGACGCAAACAGGCTTGATTGAAGCGATGATCCTCAAGAGCGTTGGAACCTTCACTACAGGAAGGCTCTTGCAAAAACCACAAACAGACTTGTGGTATGAATAAAGCTTGTGATCCCACGGTGGTCTGGGGAGATCCAGCAATAGATTCTCAAATTGCCCCTGCAGACGGGGCCACACAAGGCTGGTCTCGACCCAGACAGTTTTCCAAATCGCAGACACAAACAATGATGAGGCTTGAAGCTTGCTTGAAGGTCTTGGAGAATGTGGTCTTCAGAGAGATAAATTAGAGGGAAGCCAGGACGTAATCTGTAGAGAAGGTGGTTGGTTGGTGAGGTCTTCCCCCGATCAGTGGTTGGAGTGGGATCCCCGGAGCGGGCATGGAGATGTGGTCGTCTGCCCGAGCTTGGCTTACACGGTCGATGAGGCAACAGGAACATCTCACCGCGGCATATAAAAGGCAGATGAAAAAGAGAAGCATCAGGATATACACTCCCACTTCCTTCAACCAAGATCCGATGGAGAACAAGAAATCTCCCAATCCTCCCAAACCCTTGAACGGATTCCAACCCTCACTAGCTATAGCTCTAGCTTTTCCCTGTAGTTCACTAACTTTGTCCATATGGGCCTGGACCTTGTCATCGGTGTCTTCTATCCAAGTACAACAATCCTCTCCGATGAACTCACAGAACCCCCCTTTGGCGGCTAAAAGATAATCAAGGGCCATCTTCTCCTGAAGCACTAAAATTCCCATCTGCCGTTGTTCTTGGGCAATTTCTCTGACAGCCTCTACGGTCTCGTTAAACATACTATCCACGATGACAGAAAAATTGTTCAGGCGCTTCATAAGTTCTATTCCCCATCCTGTCCATGAGGGGAACCAAGCCCATGCCTGGTCGCCCTCAGAGAACAGTTCCCTGCGAACTCTCCCTGCCATCCTTACCTTCTTGTGGACCATCAACTCTTCATGGTCCATCACTACATAGGATGCGGGGACTAGCTTTATGAGGGCACACGAACCTTTCGCGTTCTGGGGAAATGTTCTATAGGCTGCCGAACCACACAGAAAATAGTATGGACCTGTCAGAGCAGAACAGGAGGAGTTCCTCGTTCGGCCTCTGGCACTGAGCAACAGTTGCACAGACTGGGGGATTGCTCCCTCAGTCTGCACATCACATCCGTCCTTCCAACACACGTGGTCTGGTCGGTCAGTGTGGTTACTCAGAAAGGAAGTCTGGTTAGTCAGATTGACAGTTATACCTCCCTCGCAGGTGGTAGTCCCAACAAACTTGTTACCTGTGCCAAAGCTGATGTTAAAGCACACCTGAGGGCTGCCTAGCTGCCCAGTTACCCATAATGGACTGACGAGGGCCCTACAGGAGCTAGAGCTAATATTGGTGCTGAAACTGATGTTACCTGCTAAAAATGTGTCATTAAGTTCTACCGATAAATGTCTACGTGGGGGCTGACCAGGGGTCCCTTGCTTTTTCATGCCGACGCGGATGTCATATAGGGCATGAACAGCGGCCATTGCGGACATGTGATGACTGGGTGGGGGCTTAGAGCATACCCAACAGTTGGTTTTGTTGGCGGTTCTGGCTAAACGCAGGTGCATTTTAAATAAAAGGTTGGGGTATCTGCCGTCTTTTCCTCCGTTCACACACATGTATGACATACAAACAAAAAGAAAAAGGAAAATGACACCCCTCATTCTCTGGTGTAGCTGAGAAGCTTCTTGCAGTGGCTTGCGTGCACCCAGTTGTCTCGTCCCTCGAGCTTGAGTGAGGTAGGTGTCGTCAGCTGGACTTGGTATGGTCCGGTGAACCGTGGCTCGAGTCCGGTTCTTTGATGTTTCGTTACTCTCGGGGTGATATGGGGTGTGTCGCCGCTGACTCCAGTTCCACCAAAGAGATGCAGTCGTGTCCTTTGGAAGAGAGATTAGTAGTGGACAAAGAAGACATGTTAGCAGAAGAGGTGTTAGTATTGTTAGTCGTGTTGCAAAATTCAGCACTGTCATTGCTGTCCTCCCCCCCCTTCTCATCTTCCGACACAGGAAGAAGAGAAGCTGGGTTAAGAATAGTGCATCGTTTGATAGTGAGGTTAGTAGGGGTTAGGAGGGCTTTCCCCTGAGAGGGGTACCTTGCCTTGGATGTCCTGTTTTCGCAGGACCGTTCTTGCTGCACCGGTGTCAGTGAGGCAAGGGAGGGGATATTTTAATTCCTCTAGAAAAAGATGGATCTGGGCCGACACCGATTTGTCAACTTCCTATGAGAATTCATAGGAGTTACTTACCATGGTGGTCATAGGGGCGGAGGACTCATCAGGAATGAACTGCCACCGACCTTTAGGTAATTGGGGACAGCTCCTCCTCATGTGCCCCGTTTGGTGGCACTGGAAGCACCTGGGTGGGGGCCTATCCTTCCTGTGACCCAGATCCCTTGGTTTTTCGTGTGGGGTCTGGGACATAAGAACTTTGGCCTTGTCTTGTTTTCTTCTATCCATTTCCCTCTCTATTGCCGCAAGAGTGGAAAGGATAGCAGGGATAGACATCTCATTATATTCGGGTCGGGCCAGAACTAGCCTTTCCCGAATTTTAATATTGATGCCTTCCAAAAATTTGGCCCGCAACAGAATGTGCGTCGCGGTCACCTTTACCCCTTCAGTTGGAGCATCAGGTCCAACTTCCAGATCTGCATCCAGTGCCGTCTGCTTGAGACGGCGCCAGAAGCAGGCGCTTTCCTCATTAGGACCCTGGGTGAGCTTCATCATGTCCGTAGTAGAGGTAGCACCATACATTTCTGGAAGCTTTGCCTTTAGCTGTGTACAGAACTCTTTGCCCCCTGAAGTCATCTCCTCATGCGTGGTTATAGAGCACCCTGCAATCACTGTACTGGCCACTTCCATGCCCACCTTTGCCCGTAGGATCTGTGCACAATCTGACCCGCTCATACCATAGCTGAACTGGTTTTGTCCAAACATTCGAGCAAATCCTCTCGGATTGACTCGATAGTCCGGGAGCTCAGCCAGAATAGTGCGGATCTCTGCCGGGGTGAAGGGGACATGCCAAACTACCCGTTCCCCTAAAGTCCGTTCCCCCCGTGCATTGGGAGGACCTTCAAATTGCTGCACCCTGACTGGATAGGCCTCGGTCCGGGAAGAGTGCAAGGGCTGACCCAGCATCATCGGTGGGCTTAGATTAACCACCTCGCTTACTGCACCTTCAGGTTTGAGGTCCCTCAGATCAGGGTATAGCTGGGGGGCAGGGGTCTGATCAGTGGTTCGTAGCGCTTTGATGCAATCCGCCCTGTTTTTTTAACCGGGTGTCTATTCCCCTTGATTCACAGATAGTCTGCAAATCGGTTGTTGAGTAGGCTTCATAGTTGGAAACAGAAGGAGCTGGGGTGAAGCAGGGAGAAGGGAGAGGTAGAGGCAGAGGCTGAGGCATAGAGACAGAAGACACAGAAGGTATGTCAAGAGTGACGTCACTAACAGAAGAGACAGGTGCAGTTATACTTATCTCAGCCACTGTTGGTTGTTGGGGAACCCCAGCAGACCCTGATCCTGCCTGCCTTAGTAGAGTCAGCCCTGAAAGAGCTTCCTCCACCTCTGACACCGGATCTTCCTGTTTTATTCCCTCTGGAGGCCAGGTATACATCACCTGGTTCTTCCGGACAGACACCAGTTTATGTATGCCCTGCTTCCCTAATCGGATTGACCTGTGAAGCCATAGCTGTGCGATCTCTAGTTCTGACGCCTGCATCCGTGGTTCAAATTCAGAGATGAATTTTTCCCACCTCCATGCGTCAAATGTACCTTCCCGGGGAATTTCCCATCTGGTACCCTTCGACCATTTATTCCACCTTTTGAGGGGTTCTGTAGACTTCCCCCCCAAACTCACCTTCATCAGTTGTGCAGCTGTCCTTACCCTGAAGAGGGCTGGTTCCCCCTCTCTCTTCATGGACTGACTACTGCCCATCGTGACTAGTCACTGGTATATATCCCGCGTCCGGGTACCTGTTTACCCCCTGGAGCACTCGGTGGGATCCTACCGAGAGGCCTGATTCCACCACTTTCCCAGCACAGCGTAATTTATGTGATACTTATCGATCACCCGAAGCGCATCAAGTGGCGGTCAGACTGAGAGCACACCTCCCACTCCCACAGCGCAATTTGTGTGATCCTGACCACCCGAAGTGTTTGTGGTAACCAGGCTAAGTGTTATACTTACCTGGACCGCCCACTCGCACAGCGTAATTTATGTGGTTCTCATCACCCACTGTGTTTGGCAGGCCACACCGCACAATGATGAAAGTGGCTTTTCTCTCCCTGCACACAGTAGCTAACACAAGTCAAAACAAAAAGAGGGGTTCTTGGATGTTACTTAGGGGTCACTGGTTGGGCAGAAACCTGCTAACTGACCTTTAGGAAATTTGTGTAAAGAAAAAAACTTTCCTAATACACACAGAAAAACCCTTTTTCAACCTGAAAAACTGTTAAAAAGGACAAAGTGGATCCTTATGAAAAACACGGGACGTTTCACAGTAAAACAATTACACAGAGGTAAACCGAAAAACTGCGCCAAAAGTAACCTTGTTGCTGACGCAAAAATCACTCCTATCAGCACCGCTAAACGATCCACATTATACACGCAATCTTTACTGCAACCACCTAGAACCGTTTACACAAAAAGTCTGCTGGACGTGAAACACGCGACACAGCAGCTTAAAACAAACTCGCTTTACAATAAGGAACTACTTTTAACAGGAAAAACACAAGAAAAACATAATCACTATACAAGAAATCTATGTGCAAAAACCCAGACTACACCGCGCTCATTAAATGTGGAACACGTGAGGGGAAAACTCGCTTAATACACTTTAAATTGGCTGGCAATACGCAAATTTAAAGCTAAAAGCAAACAAATGAAACTGTAAAAAATTTGGATTAAAAACACAATATGGGTCAAATGCATATAGGAAACTTCATGCACATTGCATAGAGATTACTGCACATTTGGTAGCCAACAAAATGGCCACCAAACAAAAGGAGTCCATGTGGTTTAGTCAAGAAAATGACCCCCCACAGAGAAACACATGGTAGACTCTAGCCTCAAAATTGCCTCTTACATAAAACAGACTTTTGGACAGAACATACACTGGACAATTACACAACAATATACAGCACACATACAACACAATTTGGGCACAATCACAGAACGGACATAAAACACCAACATATCACACTAACATGCACATGTAACAGAAAGGACCCCCTGCTGCATGCTTGCTGGGAGCAGTAGTACCACAAAACATTGTACAGACCACATAACACAGATCTTACAACAGTTAACAATTAACCTGAGCCTTTCAGCACTGTAATAATTACCTCACGTGGAGGGGGGTAAAGCAATCACCACAGTACCTACAGCCCACAAATACTTACCTAACACTATGCAACAACTTTTACCCACTAAAACATATACCCGTTTAATTTTTGGTTGGAAGATTTTTAAACTTGACCAAATCCAGCCAACCAAACCCACCCCTCTGCTGCTCTCCACAGAGACAAACCCTTGTCTTTCACCCACAAATCAAGAGTTTAGGACAAAAAACGAGGTCCTTGTTAAGCGGTATTTCTTGTTAGCTAACAGAGAGCGAAATCAGCCACACGAACACGCAAAAAGCGATCCTCTTAATGGCAGAGAGACCTGAAATGTGCCGGCATACTTTTTGCTAGTTCATGATGGCCCTCGTTCCCCCCTCGTTCTAGGTTAGCTACGCAAGAATACGCGTTAGTATCCACCAGGCTCGCCAAACTGTCTTGGAAATTCGCTTTAACGAATTTCTCCTTACCGTGAGTACTCGCAGTTGGATGCGCAGAAATCCCCCATAAAGCTGTGCGAATCTCGCTTACCACGACTGCAGCCAAACTACACGATTCCTGCCCATCCAAATACTTTGGTTCTGTTGAATTTGTGGGTGATTGGAGCTCCGTTACCCTAGAATGATCACACGACACTCTAAGGCTGGTTGCAACTCACATCAGGGCCGGCTTTAGGCTCAGCTCTCTGTTTTTATTAAGAATACACACATGCCCCCCACATGAATAAAGTCAATCCCTCCCACCGAACAATACAATGGGGATTGCCTATACAGAGGATGTACATTCCAATTGGAGCATAGCCTTTGCTATTATCTATCACTGGTCCTCCCCCATGAGTCTTCTGAGGTCAGCAGACTTCCTCCCCTTCCCCCCTATGAGCCATCTGAGGTCATATTTCCTGTCCTACTAGCTTCTATTGGTATGCAAAATTCTCTGCACAAGCATCTCCCTAAAAATATCAGTCTGTACCTGGATGGGCCCGATACGATCTTTATTAAAACACATCCATCCCAGATACAGTTCAGATTAGTAATGGGTTGTAAGATATGCACAAGCCTACACGTGGAGTTCACACCGCTTGCGCCTTGCGTTATGAAGCCCACGCGGTACCATGCTGCTGATATGTGGATACAGGCCCACGGTCTACTGACAGCAGCATTCGCATGGAATGCCGTGGTGGTATACACGCCGGTCTATAAGCGCAGATCTGCCATCTCATCCATTACCAAGCTGAGTACTGTAATACATACATTGTACATGCGCATGGCCCAATTGCAGCCTTCAGAGCTTTAATTAAGCCACACGAGAGACATATGAATAACACGAATATATGACACATTTAAAGTTCGACCAACAATACAAAATTTCCATGACAGGTGTCAGCCTCTCCTCGTGACGGGGTCGGTCTGGTGTCAGCCTCTCCTCGTGACGGGGTCGGTCTGGTGTCAGCCTCTCCTCGTGACGGGGTCGGTCTGGTGTCAGCCTCGCTAGTGACGGTTTCAGTCTGGTGTCAGCCTCTCCTCGTGACGGTGTCAGTCTGGTGTCAGCCTCGCTAGTGACGGGGTCGGTCTGGTGTCAGCCTCTCCTCGTGACGGGGTCGGTCTGGTGTCAGCCTCTCCTCGTGACGGTGTCAGTCTGGTGTCAGCCTCGCTAGTGACGGTTTCAGTCTGGTGTCAGCCTCTCCTCGTGACGGTGTCCGTCTGGTGTCAGCCTCGCTAGTGACGGGGTCGGTCTGGTGTCAGCCTCGCTAGTGACGGGGTCGGTCTGGTGTCAGCCTCGCCTCGTGACGGTGTCGGTCTGGTGTCAGCCTCGCCTCGTGACGGTGTCGGTCTGGTGTCATCCTCGCTAGTGACGGTGTCGGTCTGGTGTCATCCTCGCCTCGTGACGGGGTCGGTCTGGTGTCAGCCTCGCTAGTGACGGAGTCGGTCTGGTGTCAGCCTCTTCTCGTGACGGTGTCGGTCTGGTGTCAGCCTCTCCTCGTGACGGTGTCGGTCTGGTGTCAGCCTCTCCTCGTGACAGGGTCCGTCTGGTGTCAGCCTCGCTAGTGACGGTTTCGGTCTGGTGTCAGCCTCTCCTCGTGACGGTGTCAGTCTGGTGTCAGCCTCGCTAGTGACGGTGTCAGTCTGGTGTCAGCCTCGCTAGTGACGGTGTCAGTCTGGTGTCAGCCTCTCCTCGTGACGGTGTCAGTCTGGTGTCAGCCTCTCCTCGTGACGGTGTCAGTCTGGTGTGAGCCTCTCTAGTGACGGTTTCAGTCTGGTGTCAGCCTCTCCTCGTGACGGTGTCCGTCTGGTGTCAGCCTCTCCTCGTGACGGTGTCAGTCTGGTGTCAGCCTCGCTAGTGACGGGGTCGGTCTGGTGTCAGCCTCTCCTCGTGACGGGGTCGGTCTGGTGTCAGCCTCTCCTCATGACGGTGTCGGTCTGGTGTCAGCCTCTCCTCGTGACGGGGTCCGTCTGGTGTCAGCCTCGCTAGTGACGGTTTCAGTCTGGTGTCAGCCTCTCCTCGTGACGGTGTCAGTCTGGTGTCAGCCTCGCTAGTGACGGGGTCGGTCTGGTGTCAGCCTCTCCTCGTGACGGTGTCAGTCTGGTGTCAGCCTCGCTAGTGACGGTTTCAGTCTGGTGTCAGCCTCTCCTCGTGACGGTGTCCGTCTGGTGTCAGCCTCGCTAGTGACGGGGTCGGTCTGGTGTCAGCCTCGCTAGTGACGGGGTCGGTCTGGTGTCAGCCTCGCTAGTGACGGTGTCGGTCTGGTGTCAGCCTCGCCTCGTGACGGTGTCGGTCTGGTGTCATCCTCGCTAGTGACGGGGTCGGTCTGGTGTCAGCCTCGCTAGTGACGGTGTCGGTCTGGTGTCAGCCTCTCCTCGTGACGGTGTCGGTCTGGTGTCAGCCTCTCCTCGTGACAGGGTCCGTCTGGTGTCAGCCTCGCTAGTGACGGTTTCGGTCTGGTGTCAGCCTCTCCTCGTGACGTTGTCAGTCTGGTGTCAGCCTCGCTAGTGACGGTGTCAGTCTGGTGTCAGCCTCGCTAGTGACGGTGTCAGTCTGGTGTCAGCCTCGCTAGTGACGGTGTCAGTCTGGTGTCAGCCTCTCCCCGTGACGGTTTCAGTCTGGTGTCAGCCTCTCCTCGTGACGGTGTCCGTCTGGTGTCAGCCTCTCCTCGTGACGGTGTCAGTCTGGTGTCAGCCTCGCTAGTGACGGGGTCGGTCTGGTGTCAGCCTCTCCTCGTGACGGGGTCGGTCTGGTGTCAGCCTCTCCTCATGACGGTGTCGGTCTGGTGTCAGCCTCTCCTCGTGACGGGGTCCGTCTGGTGTCAGCCTCGCTAGTGACGGTTTCAGTCTGGTGTCAGCCTCTCCTCGTGACGGTGTCAGTCTGGTGTCAGCCTCGCTAGTGACGGGGTCGGTCTGGTGTCAGCCTCTCCTCGTGACGGTGTCAGTCTGGTGTCAGCCTCGCTAGTGACGGTTTCAGTCTGGTGTCAGCCTCTCCTCGTGACGGTGTCCGTCTGGTGTCAGCCTCGCTAGTGACGGGGTCGGTCTGGTGTCAGCCTCGCTAGTGACGGGGTCGGTCTGGTGTCAGCCTCGCTAGTGACGGTGTCGGTCTGGTGTCAGCCTCGCCTCGTGACGGTGTCGGTCTGGTGTCATCCTCGCTAGTGACGGGGTCGGTCTGGTGTCAGCCTCGCTAGTGACGGTGTCGGTCTGGTGTCAGCCTCTCCTCGTGACGGTGTCGGTCTGGTGTCAGCCTCTCCTCGTGACAGGGTCCGTCTGGTGTCAGCCTCGCTAGTGACGGTTTCGGTCTGGTGTCAGCCTCTCCTCGTGACGTTGTCAGTCTGGTGTCAGCCTCGCTAGTGACGGTGTCAGTCTGGTGTCAGCCTCGCTAGTGACGGTGTCAGTCTGGTGTCAGCCTCGCTAGTGACGGTGTCAGTCTGGTGTCAGCCTCTCCCCGTGACGGTGTCAGTCTGGTGTCAGCCTCTCCTCGTGACGGGGTCGGTCTGGTGTCAGCCTCTCCTCGTGACGGGGTCGGTCTGGTGTCAGCCTCTCCTCGTGACGGTGTCGGTCTGGTGTCAGCCTCTCCTCGTGACGGGGTCCGTCTGGTGTCAGCCTCTCCTCGTGACGGGGTCGGTCTGGTGTCAGCCTCTCCTCGTGACGGGGTCGGTCTGGTGTCAGCCTCGCTAGTGACGGTTTCAATCTGGTGTCAGCCTCTCCTCGTGACGGTGTCAGTCTGGTGTCAGCCTCGCTAGTGACTGTGTCAGTCTGGTGTCAGCCTCGCTAGTGACGGTTTCAGTCTGGTGTCAGCCTCTCCTTGTGACGGTGTCAGTCTGGTGTCAGCCTCGCTAGTGACGGTTTCAGTCTGGTGTCAGCCTCTCCTCGTGACGGTGTCAGTCTGGTGTCAGCCTCTCCTCGTGACGGTGTCAGTCTGGTGTCAGCCTCGCTAGTGACGGTTTCAGTCTGGTGTCAGCCTCTCCTCGTGACGGTGTCAGTCTGGTGTCAGCCTCTCCTCGTGACGGTGTCAGTCTGGTGTCAGCCTCGCTAGTGACGGTTTCAGTCTGGTGTCAGCCTCTCCTCGTGACGGTGTCCGTCTGGTGTCAGCCTCGCTAGTGACGGGGTCGGTCTGGTGTCAGCCTCTCCTCGTGACGGTGTCCGTCTGGTGTCAGCCTCGCTAGTGACGGGGTCGGTCTGGTGTCAGCCTCGCTAGTGACGGGGTCGGTCTGGTGTCAGCCTCGCCTCGTGACGGTGTCGGTCTGGTGTCAGCCTCGCCTCGTGACGGTGTCGGTCTGGTGTCATCCTCGCTAGTGACGGTGTCGGTCTGGTGTCATCCTCGCCTCGTGACGGGGTCGGTCTGGTGTCAGCCTCGCTAGTGACGGAGTCGGTCTGGTGTCAGCCTCTCCTCGTGACGGTGTCGGTCTGGTGTCAGCCTCTCCTCGTGACGGTGTCGGTCTGGTGTCAGCCTCTCCTCGTGACAGGGTCCGTCTGGTGTCAGCCTCGCTAGTGACGGTTTCGGTCTGGTGTCAGCCTCTCCTCGTGACGGTGTCAGTCTGGTGTCAGCCTCGCTAGTGACGGTGTCAGTCTGGTGTCAGCCTCGCTAGTGACGGTGTCAGTCTGGTGTCAGCCTCTCCTCGTGACGGTGTCAGTCTGGTGTCAGCCTCTCCTCGTGACGGTGTCAGTCTGGTGTCAGCCTCGCTAGTGACGGTTTCAGTCTGGTGTCAGCCTCTCCTCGTGACGTTGTCAGTCTGGTGTCAGCCTCGCTAGTGACGGTGTCAGTCTGGTGTCAGCCTCGCTAGTGACGGTGTCAGTCTGGTGTCAGCCTCGCTAGTGACGGTGTCAGTCTGGTGTCAGCCTCTCCCCGTGACGGTGTCAGTCTGGTGTCAGCCTCTCCTCGTGACGGGGTCGGTCTGGTGTCAGCCTCTCCTCGTGACGGGGTCGGTCTGGTGTCAGCCTCTCCTCGTGACGGTGTCGGTCTGGTGTCAGCCTCTCCTCGTGACGGGGTCCGTCTGGTGTCAGCCTCTCCTCGTGACGGGGTCGGTCTGGTGTCAGCCTCTCCTCGTGACGGGGTCGGTCTGGTGTCAGCCTCGCTAGTGACGGTTTCAATCTGGTGTCAGCCTCTCCTCGTGACGGTGTCAGTCTGGTGTCAGCCTCGCTAGTGACTGTGTCAGTCTGGTGTCAGCCTCGCTAGTGACGGTTTCAGTCTGGTGTCAGCCTCTCCTTGTGACGGTGTCAGTCTGGTGTCAGCCTCGCTAGTGACGGTTTCAGTCTGGTGTCAGCCTCTCCTCGTGACGGTGTCAGTCTGGTGTCAGCCTCTCCTCGTGACGGTGTCAGTCTGGTGTCAGCCTCGCTAGTGACGGTTTCAGTCTGGTGTCAGCCTCTCCTCGTGACGGTGTCAGTCTGGTGTCAGCCTCTCCTCGTGACGGTGTCAGTCTGGTGTCAGCCTCGCTAGTGACGGTTTCAGTCTGGTGTCAGCCTCTCCTCGTGACGGTGTCCGTCTGGTGTCAGCCTCGCTAGTGACGGGGTCGGTCTGGTGTCAGCCTCTCCTCGTGACGGTGTCCGTCTGGTGTCAGCCTCGCTAGTGACGGGGTCGGTCTGGTGTCAGCCTCGCTAGTGACGGGGTCGGTCTGGTGTCAGCCTCGCCTCGTGACGGTGTCGGTCTGGTGTCAGCCTCGCCTCGTGACGGTGTCGGTCTGGTGTCATCCTCGCTAGTGACGGTGTCGGTCTGGTGTCATCCTCGCCTCGTGACGGGGTCGGTCTGGTGTCAGCCTCGCTAGTGACGGAGTCGGTCTGGTGTCAGCCTCTCCTCGTGACGGTGTCGGTCTGGTGTCAGCCTCTCCTCGTGACGGTGTCGGTCTGGTGTCAGCCTCTCCTCGTGACAGGGTCCGTCTGGTGTCAGCCTCGCTAGTGACGGTTTCGGTCTGGTGTCAGCCTCTCCTCGTGACGGTGTCAGTCTGGTGTCAGCCTCGCTAGTGACGGTGTCAGTCTGGTGTCAGCCTCGCTAGTGACGGTGTCAGTCTGGTGTCAGCCTCTCCTCGTGACGGTGTCAGTCTGGTGTCAGCCTCTCCTCGTGACGGTGTCAGTCTGGTGTCAGCCTCGCTAGTGACGGTTTCAGTCTGGTGTCAGCCTCTCCTCGTGACGGTGTCGGTCTGGTGTCAGCCTCGCCTCGTGACGGTGTCGGTCTGGTGTCATCCTCGCTAGTGACGGTGTCGGTCTGGTGTCATCCTCGCCTCGTGACGGGGTCGGTCTGGTGTCAGCCTCTCCTCGTGACGGTGTCAGTCTGGTGTCAGCCTCGCTAGTGACGGTTTCAGTCTGGTGTCAGCCTCTCCTCGTGACGGTGTCCGTCTGGT
This sequence comes from Staurois parvus, assembly GCF_062004578.1. Taxonomy (NCBI): domain Eukaryota; kingdom Metazoa; phylum Chordata; class Amphibia; order Anura; family Ranidae; genus Staurois; species Staurois parvus. Next base: position 154,767 of record NW_028320283.1, read on the forward strand.
GTCAGCCTCGCTAGTGACTGGGTCTGTCTGGTGTCAGCCTCGCTAGTGACGGGGTCGGTCTGGTGTCAGCCTCGCCTCGTGACGGTGTCGGTCTGGTGTCAGCCTCGCCTCGTGACGGTGTCGGTCTGGTGTAATCCTCGATAGTGACGGTGTCGGTCTGGTGTCAGCCTCGCTAGTGATGGTTTCAGTCTGGTGTCAGCCTCTCCCCGTGACGGTGTCGGTCTGGTGTCAGCCTCTCCTCGTGACGGTGTCGGTCTGGTGTCAGCTTCTCCTCGTGACAGGGTCCGTCTGGTGTCAGCCTCGCTAGTGACGGTTTCGGTCTGGTGTCATCCTCGCTAGTGACGGTGTCGGTCTGGTGTCATCCTCGCCTCGTGACGGGGTCGGTCTGGTGTCAGCCTCGCTAGTGACGGAGTCGGTCTGGTGTCAGCCTCTCCTCGTGACGGTGTCGGTCTGGTGTCAGCCTCTCCTCGTGACGGTGTCGGTCTGGTGTCAGCCTCGCTAGTGACGGTGTCAGTCTGGTGTCAGCCTCTCCTCGTGACGGTGTCAGTCTGGTGTCAGCCTCTCCTCGTGACGGTGTCAGTCTGGTGTCAGCCTCGCTAGTGACGGTTTCAGTCTGGTGTCAGCCTCTCCTCGTGACGGTGTCCGTCTGGTGTCAGCCTCTCCTCGTGACGGTGTCAGTCTGGTGTCAGCCTCGCTAGTGACGGGGTCGGTCTGGTGTCAGCCTCTCCTCGTGACGGGGTCGGTCTGGTGTCAGCCTCTCCTCGTGACGGGGTCGGTCTGGTGTCAGCCTCGCTAGTGACGGTTTCAGTCTGGTGTCAGCCTCTCCTCGTGACGGTGTCCGTCTGGTGTCAGCCTCGCTAGTGACGGGGTCGGTCTGGTGTCAGCCTCGCTAGTGACGGGGTCGGTCTGGTGTCAGCCTCGCCTCGTGACGGTGTCGGTCTGGTGTCAGCCTCGCCTCGTGACGGTGTCGGTCTGGTGTCATCCTCGCTAGTGACGGTGTCGGTCTGGTGTCATCCTCGCCTCGTGACGGTGTCAGTCTGGTGTCAGCCTCGCTAGTGACGGTTTCAGTCTGGTGTCAGCCTCTCCTCGTGACGGTGTCCGTCTGGTGTCAGCCTCGCTAGTGACGGGGTCGGTCTGGTGTCAGCCTCGCTAGTGACGGGGTCGGTCTGGTGTCAGCCTCGCCTCGTGACGGTGTCGGTCTGGTGTCAGCCTCGCCTCGTGACGGTGTCGGTCTGGTGTCATCCTCGCTAGTGACGGTTTTGGTCTGGTGTCATCCTCGCCTCGTGACGGGGTCGGTCTGGTGTCAGCCTCGCTAGTGACGGAGTCGGTCTGGTGTCAGCCTCTCCTCGTGACAGGGTCCGTCTGGTGTCAGCCTCGCTAGTGACGGTTTCGGTCTGGTGTCAGCCTCTCCTCGTAACGGTGTCAGTCTGGTGTCAGCCTCGCTAGTGACGGTGTCAGTCTGGTGTCAGCCTCGCTAGTGACGGTGTCAGTCTGGTGTCAGCCTCGCTAGTGACGGTGTCAGTCTGGTGTCAGCCTCTCCTCGTGACGGTGTCAGTCTGGTGTCAGCCTCTCCTCGTGACGGTGTCAGTCTGGTGTCAGCCTCGCTAGTGACGGTTTCAGTCTGGTGTCAGCCTCTCCTCGTGACGGTGTCCGTCTGGTGTCAGCCTCTCCTCGTGACGGTGTCAGTCTGGTGTCAGCCTCGCTAGTGACGGGGTCGGTCTGGTGTCAGCCTCTCCTCGTGACGGTGTCGGTCTGGTGTCAGCCTCTCCTCGTGACGGGGTCCGTCTGGTGTCAGCCTCTCCTCGTGACGGGGTCGGTCTGGTGTCAGCCTCTCCTCGTGACGGGGTCGGTCTGGTGTCAGCCTCGCTAGTGACGGTTTCAGTCTGGTGTCAGCCTCTCCTCGTGACGGTGTCAGTCTGGTGTCAGCCTCGCTAGTGACGGTGTCAGTCTGGTGTCAGCCTCGCTAGTGACGGTTTCAGTCTGGTGTCAGCCTCTCCTCGTGACGGTGTCAGTCTGGTGTCAGCCTCTCCTCGTGACGGTGTCAGTCTGGTGTCAGCCTCGCTAGTGACGGTTTCGGTCTGGTGTCAGCCTCTTCTCGTGACGGTGTCCGTCTGGTGTCAGCCTCTCCTCGTGACGGTGTCAGTCTGGTGTCAGCCTCGCTAGTGACGGTTTCAGTCTGGTGTCAGCCTCTCCTCGTGACGGTGTCCGTCTGGTGTCAGCCTCGCTAGTGACGGGGTCGGTCTGGTGTCAGCCTCGCTAGTGACGGGGTCGGTCTGGTGTCAGCCTCGCCTCGTGACGGTGTCGGTCTGGTGTCAGCCTCTCCTCGTGACGGTGTCGGTCTGGTGTCAGCCTCTCCTCGTGACAGGGTCCGTCTGGTGTCAGCATCGCTAGTGACGGTTTCGGTCTGGTGTCAGCCTCTCCTCGTGACGGTGTCAGTCTGGTGTCAGCCTCGCTAGTGACGGTGTCAGTCTGGTGTCAGCCTCGCTAGTGACGGTTTCAGTCTGGTGTCAGCCTCTCCTCGTGACGGTGTCAGTCTAGTGTCAGCCTCTCCTCGTGACGGTGTCAGTCTGGTGTCAGCCTCGCTAGTGACGGTTTCAGTCTGGTGTCAGCCTCTTCTCGTGACGGTGTCCGTCTGGTGTCAGCCTCTCCTCGTGACGGTGTCAGTCTGGTGTCAGCCTCGCTAGTGACGGTTTCAGTCTGGTGTCAGCCTCTCTTCGTGACGGTGTCCGTCTGGTGTCAGCCTCGCTAGTGACGGGGTCGGTCTGGTGTCAGCCTCGCTAGTGACGGGGTCGGTCTGGTGTCAGCCTCGCCTCGTGACGGTGTCGGTCTGGTGTCAGCCTCGCCTCGTGACGGTGTCGGTCTGGTGTCATCCTCGCTAGTGACGGTGTCGGTCTTGTGTCATCCTCGCCTCGTGACGGGGTCGGTCTGGTGTCAGCCTCGCTAGTGACGGAGTCGGTCTGGTGTCAGCCACTCCTCGTGACGGTGTCGGTCTGGTGTCAGCCTCTCCTCGTGACGGGGTCCGTCTGGTGTCAGCCTCTCCTCGTGACGGGGTCGGTCTGGTGTCAGCCTCTCCTCGTGACGGGGTCGGTCTGGTGTCAGCCTCGCTAGTGACGGTTTCAGTCTGGTGTCAGCCTCTCCTCGTGACGGTGTCAGTCTGGTGTCAGCCTCGCTAGTGACGGTGTCAGTCTGGTGTCAGCCTCGCTAGTGACGGTTTCAGTCTGGTGTCAGCCTCTCCTCGTGACGGTGTCAGTCTGGTGTCAGCCTCGCTAGTGACGGTTTCAGTCTGGTGTCAGCCTCTCCTCGTGACGGGGTAGGTCTGGTGTCAGCCTCGCCTCGTGACGGTGTCGGTCTGGTGTCAGCCTCGCCTCGTGACGGTGTCGGTCTGGTGTCATCCTCGCTAGTGACGGTGTCGGTCTTGTGTCATCCTCGCCTCGTGACGGGGTCGGTCTGGTGTCAGCCTCGCTAGTGACGGAGTCGGTCTGGTGTCAGCCACTCCTCGTGACGGTGTCGGTCTGGTGTCAGCCTCTCCTCGTGACGGTGTCGGTCTGGTGTCAGCCTCTCCTCGTGACAGGGTCCGTCTGGTGTCATCCTCGCTAGTGACGGTGTCAGTCTGGTGTCAGCCTCTCCTCGTGACGGTGTCAGTCTGGTGTCAGCCTCGCTAGTGACGGTGTCAGTCTGGTGTCAGCCTCGCTAGTGACGGTGTCAGTCTGGTGTCAGCCTCTCCTCGTGACGGTGTCCGTCTGGTGTCAGCCTCTCCTCGTGACGGTGTCAGTCTGGTGTCAGCCTCGCTAGTGACGGGGTCGGTCTGGTGTCAGCCTCTCCTCGTGACGGGGTCGGTCTGGTGTCAGCCTCTCCTCGTGACGGTGTCGGTCTGGTGTCAGCCTCTCCTCGTGACGGGGTCCGTCTGGTGTCAGCCTCTCCTCGTGACGGGGTCGGTCTGGTGTCAGCCTCTCCTCGTGACGGGGTCGGTCTGGTGTCAGCCTCGCTAGTGACGGTTTCAGTCTGGTGTCAGCCTCTCCTCGTGACGGTGTCAGTCTGGTGTCAGCCTCGCTAGTGACGGTGTCAGTCTGGTGTCAGCCTCGCTAGTGACGGTTTCAGTCTGGTGTCAGCCTCTCCTCGTGACGGTGTCAGTCTGGTGTCAGCCTCGCTAGTGACGGGGTCGGTCTGGTGTCAGCCTCTCCTCGTGACGGTGTCGGTCTGGTGTCAGCCTCTCCTCGTGACGGTGTCGGTCTGGTGTCAGCCTCTCCTCGTGAAAGGGTCCGTCTGGTGTCAGCCTCGCTAGTGACGGTTTCGGTCTGGTGTCATCCTCGCCTCGTGACGGGGTCGGTCTGGTGTCAGCCTCGCTAGTGACGGAGTCGGTCTGGTGTCAGCCTCTCCTCGTGACAGGGTCCGTCTGGTGTCAGCCTCGCTAGTGACGGTTTCGGTCTGGTGTCAGCCTCTCCTCGTGACGGTGTCAGTCTGGTGTCAGCCTCGCTAGTGACGGTGTCAGTCTGGTGTCAGCCTCGCTAGTGACGGTGTCAGTCTGGTGTCAGCCTCGCTAGTGACGGTGTCAGTCTGGTGTCAGCCTCTCCTCGTGACGGTGTCAGTCTGGTGTCAGCCTCTCCTCGTGACGGTGTCAGTCTGGTGTCAGCCTCGCTAGTGACGGTTTCAGTCTGGTGTCAGCCTCTCCTCGTGACGGTGTCCGTCTGGTGTCAGCCTCTCCTCGTGACGGTGTCAGTCTGGTGTCAGCCTCGCTAGTGACGGGGTCGGTCTGGTGTCAGCCTCTCCTCGTGACGGTGTCGGTCTGGTGTCAGCCTCTCCTCGTGACGGGGTCCGTCTGGTGTCAGCCTCTCCTCGTGACGGGGTCGGTCTGGTGTCAGCCTCTCCTCGTGACGGGGTCGGTCTGGTGTCAGCCTCGCTAGTGACGGTTTCAGTCTGGTGTCAGCCTCTCCTCGTGACGGTGTCAGTCTGGTGTCAGCCTCGCTAGTGACGGTGTCAGTCTGGTGTCAGCCTCGCTAGTGACGGTTTCAGTCTGGTGTCAGCCTCTCCTCGTGACGGTGTCAGTCTGGTGTCAGCCTCTCCTCGTGACGGTGTCAGTCTGGTGTCAGCCTCGCTAGTGACGGTTTCGGTCTGGTGTCAGCCTCTTCTCGTGACGGTGTCCGTCTGGTGTCAGCCTCTCCTCGTGACGGTGTCAGTCTGGTGTCAGCCTCGCTAGTGACGGTTTCAGTCTGGTGTCAGCCTCTCCTCGTGACGGTGTCCGTCTGGTGTCAGCCTCGCTAGTGACGGGGTTGGTCTGGTGTCAGCCTCGCTAGTGACGGGGTCGGTCTGGTGTCAGCCTCGCCTCGTGACGGTGTCGGTCTGGTGTCAGCCTCTCCTCGTGACGGTGTCGGTCTGGTGTCAGCCTCTCCTCGTGACAGGGTCCGTCTGGTGTCAGCCTCGCTAGTGACGGTTTCGGTCTGGTGTCAGCCTCTCCTCGTGACGGTGTCAGTCTGGTGTCAGCCTCGCTAGTGACGGTGTCAGTCTGGTGTCAGCCTCGCTAGTGACGGTGTCAGTCTGGTGTCAGCCTCTCCTCGTGACGGTGTCAGTCTGGTGTCAGCCTCTCCTCGTGACGGTGTCAGTCTGGTGTCAGCCTCGCTAGTGACGGTTTCAGTCTGGTGTCAGCCTCTCCTCGTGACGGTGTCCGTCTGGTGTCAGCCTCTCCTCGTGACGGTGTCAGTCTGGTGTCAGCCTCGCTAGTGACGGGGTCGGTCTGGTGTCAGCCTCTCCTCGTGACGGGGTCGGTCTGGTGTCAGCCTCTCCTCATGACGGTGTCGGTCTGGTGTCAGCCTCTCCTCGTGACGGGGTCCGTCTGGTGTCAGCCTCGCTAGTGACGGTTTCAGTCTGGTGTCAGCCTCTCCTCGTGACGGTGTCAGTCTGGTGTCAGCCTCGCTAGTGACGGGGTCGGTCTGGTGTCAGCCTCTCCTCGTGACGGTGTCAGTCTGGTGTCAGCCTCGCTAGTGACGGTTTCAGTCTGGTGTCAGCCTCTCCTCGTGACGGTGTCCGTCTGGTGTCAGCCTCGCTAGTGACGGGGTCGGTCTGGTGTCAGCCTCGCTAGTGACGGGGTCGGTCTGGTGTCAGCCTCGCTAGTGACGGTGTCGGGCTGGTGTCAGCCTCGCCTCGTGACGGTGTCGGTCTGGTGTCATCCTCGCTAGTGACGGGGTCGGTCTGGTGTCAGCCTCGCTAGTGACGGTGTCGGTCTGGTGTCAGCCTCTCCTCGTGACGGTGTCGGTCTGGTGTCAGCCTCTCCTCGTGACAGGGTCCGTCTGGTGTCAGCCTCGCTAGTGACGGTTTCGGTCTGGTGTCAGCCTCTCCTCGTGACGTTGTCAGTCTGGTGTCAGCCTCGCTAGTGACGGTGTCAGTCTGGTGTCAGCCTCGCTAGTGACGGTGTCAGTCTGGTGTCAGCCTCGCTAGTGACGGGGTCGGTCTGGTGTCAGCCTCGCTAGTGACGGTGTCGGTCTGGTGTCAGCCTCGCCTCGTGACGGTGTCGGTCTGGTGTCATCCTCGCTAGTGACGGGGTCGGTCTGGTGTCAGCCTCGCTAGTGACGGTGTCGGTCTGGTGTCAGCCTCTCCTCGTGACGGTGTCGGTCTGGTGTCAGCCTCTCCTCGTGACAGGGTCCGTCTGGTGTCAGCCTCGCTAGTGACGGTTTCGGTCTGGTGTCAGCCTCTCCTCGTGACGTTGTCAGTCTGGTGTCAGCCTCGCTAGTGACGGTGTCAGTCTGGTGTCAGCCTCGCTAGTGACGGTGTCAGTCTGGTGTCAGCCTCTCCCCGTGACGGTGTCAGTCTGGTGTCAGCCTCTCCTCGTGACGGGGTCGGTCTGGTGTCAGCCTCTCCTCGTGACGGGGTCGGTCTGGTGTCAGCCTCTCCTCGTGACGGTGTCGGTCTGGTGTCAGCCTCTCCTCGTGACGGGGTCCGTCTGGTGTCAGCCTCTCCTCGTGACGGGGTCGGTCTGGTGTCAGCCTCTCCTCGTGACGGGGTCGGTCTGGTGTCAGCCTCGCTAGTGACGGTTTCAATCTGGTGTCAGCCTCTCCTCGTGACGGTGTCAGTCTGGTGTCAGCCTCGCTAGTGACTGTGTCAGTCTGGTGTCAGCCTCGCTAGTGACGGTTTCAGTCTGGTGTCAGCCTCTCCTTGTGACGGTGTCAGTCTGGTGTCAGCCTCGCTAGTGACGGTTTCAGTCTGGTGTCAGCCTCTCCTCGTGACGGTGTCAGTCTGGTGTCAGCCTCTCCTCGTGACGGTGTCAGTCTGGTGTCAGCCTCGCTAGTGACGGTTTCAGTCTGGTGTCAGCCTCTCCTCGTGACGGTGTCAGTCTGGTGTCAGCCTCTCCTCGTGACGGTGTCAGTCTGGTGTCAGCCTCGCTAGTGACGGTTTCAGTCTGGTGTCAGCCTCTCCTCGTGACGGTGTCCGTCTGGTGTCAGCCTCGCTAGTGACGGGGTCGGTCTGGTGTCAGCCTCTCCTCGTGACGGTGTCCGTCTGGTGTCAGCCTCGCTAGTGACGGGGTCGGTCTGGTGTCAGCCTCGCTAGTGACGGGGTCGGTCTGGTGTCAGCCTCGCCTCGTGACGGTGTCGGTCTGGTGTCAGCCTCGCCTCGTGACGGTGTCGGTCTGGTGTCATCCTCGCTAGTGACGGTGTCGGTCTGGTGTCATCCTCGCCTCGTGACGGGGTCGGTCTGGTGTCAGCCTCGCTAGTGACGGAGTCGGTCTGGTGTCAGCCTCTCCTCGTGACGGTGTCGGTCTGGTGTCAGCCTCTCCTCGTGACGGTGTCGGTCTGGTGTCAGCCTCTCCTCGTGACAGGGTCCGTCTGGTGTCAGCCTCGCTAGTGACGGTTTCGGTCTGGTGTCAGCCTCTCCTCGTGACGGTGTCAGTCTGGTGTCAGCCTCGCTAGTGACGGTGTCAGTCTGGTGTCAGCCTCGCTAGTGACGGTGTCAGTCTGGTGTCAGCCTCTCCTCGTGACGGTGTCAGTCTGGTGTCAGCCTCTCCTCGTGACGGTGTCAGTCTGGTGTCAGCCTCGCTAGTGACGGTTTCAGTCTGGTGTCAGCCTCTCCTCGTGACGGTGTCGGTCTGGTGTCAGCCTCGCCTCGTGACGGTGTCGGTCTGGTGTCATCCTCGCTAGTGACGGTGTCGGTCTGGTGTCATCCTCGCCTCGTGACGGGGTCGGTCTGGTGTCAGCCTCTCCTCGTGACGGTGTCAGTCTGGTGTCAGCCTCGCTAGTGACGGTTTCAGTCTGGTGTCAGCCTCTCCTCGTGACGGTGTCCGTCTGGTGTCAGCCTCGCTAGTGACGGGGTCTGTCTGGTGTCAGCCTCGCTAGTGACGGGGTCGGTCTGGTGTCAGCCTCGCCTCGTGACGGTGTCGGTCTGGTGTCAGCCTCGCCTCGTGACGGTGTCGGTCTGGTGTAATCCTCGATAGTGACGGTGTCGGTCTGGTGTCAGCCTCGCTAGTGATGGTTTCAGTCTGGTGTCAGCCTCTCCCCGTGACGGTGTCGGTCTGGTGTCAGCCTCTCCTCGTGACGGTGTCGGTCTGGTGTCAGCTTCTCCTCGTGACAGGGTCCGTCTGGTGTCAGCCTCGCTAGTGACGGTTTCGGTCTGGTGTCATCCTCGCTAGTGACGGTGTCGGTCTGGTGTCATCCTCGCCTCGTGACGGGGTCGGTCTGGTGTCAGCCTCGCTAGTGACGGAGTCGGTCTGGTGTCAGCCTCTCCTCGTGACGGTGTCGGTCTGGTGTCAGCCTCTCCTCGTGACGGTGTCGGTCTGGTGTCAGCCTCGCTAGTGACGGTGTCAGTCTGGTGTCAGCCTCGCTAGTGACGGTGTCAGTCTGGTGTCAGCCTCTCCTCGTGACGGTGTCAGTCTGGTGTCAGCCTCTCCTCGTGACGGTGTCAGTCTGGTGTCAGCCTCGCTAGTGACGGTTTCAGTCTGGTGTCAGCCTCTCCTCGTGACGGTGTCCGTCTGGTGTCAGCCTCTCCTCGTGACGGTGTCAGTCTGGTGTCAGCCTCGCTAGTGACGGGGTCGGTCTGGTGTCAGCCTCTCCTCGTGACGGGGTCGGTCTGGTGTCAGCCTCTCCTCGTGACGGGGTCGGTCTGGTGTCAGCCTCGCTAGTGACGGTTTCAGTCTGGTGTCAGCCTCTCCTCGTGACGGTGTCCGTCTGGTGTCAGCCTCGCTAGTGACGGGGTCGGTCTGGTGTCAGCCTCGCTAGTGACGGGGTCGGTCTGGTGTCAGCCTCGCCTCGTGACGGTGTCGGTCTGGTGTCAGCCTCGCCTCGTGACGGTGTCGGTCTGGTGTCATCCTCGCTAGTGACGGTGTCGGTCTGGTGTCATCCTCGCCTCGTGACGGTGTCAGTCTGGTGTCAGCCTCGCTAGTGACGGTTTCAGTCTGGTGTCAGCCTCTCCTCGTGACGGTGTCCGTCTGGTGTCAGCCTCGCTAGTGACGGGGTCGGTCTGGTGTCAGCCTCGCTAGTGACGGGGTCGGTCTGGTGTCAGCCTCGCCTCGTGACGGTGTCGGTCTGGTGTCAGCCTCGCCTCGTGACGGTGTCGGTCTGGTGTCATCCTCGCTAGTGAAGTTTTTGGTCTGGTGTCATCCTCGCCTCGTGACGGGGTCGGTCTGGTGTCAGCCTCGCTAGTGACGGAGTCGGTCTGGTGTCAGCCTCTCCTCGTGACAGGGTCCGTCTGGTGTCAGCCTCGCTAGTGACGGTTTCGGTCTGGTGTCAGCCTCTCCTCGTGACGGTGTCAGTCTGGTGTCAGCCTCGCTAGTGACGGTGTCAGTCTGGTGTCAGCCTCGCTAGTGACGGTGTCAGTCTGGTGTCAGCCTCGCTAGTGACGGTGTCAGTCTGGTGTCAGCCTCTCCTCGTGACGGTGTCAGTCTGGTGTCAGCCTCTCCTCGTGACGGTGTCAGTCTGGTGTCAGCCTCGCTAGTGACGGTTTCAGTCTGGTGTCAGCCTCTCCTCGTGACGGTGTCCGTCTGGTGTCAGCCTCTCCTCGTGACGGTGTCAGTCTGGTGTCAGCCTCGCTAGTGACGGGGTCGGTCTGGTGTCAGCCTCTCCTCGTGACGGTGTCGGTCTGGTGTCAGCCTCTCCTCGTGACGGGGTCCGTCTGGTGTCAGCCTCTCCTCGTGACGGGGTCGGTCTGGTGTCAGCCTCTCCTCGTGACGGGGTCGGTCTGGTGTCAGCCTCGCTAGTGACGGTTTCAGTCTGGTGTCAGCCTCTCCTCGTGACGGTGTCAGTCTGGTGTCAGCCTCGCTAGTGACGGTGTCAGTCTGGTGTCAGCCTCGCTAGTGACGGTTTCAGTCTGGTGTCAGCCTCTCCTCGTGACGGTGTCAGTCTGGTGTCAGCCTCTCCTCGTGACGGTGTCAGTCTGGTGTCAGCCTCGCTAGTGACGGTTTCGGTCTGGTGTCAGCCTCTTCTCGTGACGGTGTCCGTCTGGTGTCAGCCTCTCCTCGTGACGGTGTCAGTCTGGTGTCAGCCTCGCTAGTGACGGTTTCAGTCTGGTGTCAGCCTCTCCTCGTGACGGTGTCCGTCTGGTGTCAGCCTCGCTAGTGACGGGGTCGGTCTGGTGTCAGCCTCGCTAGTGACGGGGTCGGTCTGGTGTCAGCCTCGCCTCGTGACGGTGTCGGTCTGGTGTCAGCCTCTCCTCGTGACGGTGTCGGTCTGGTGTCAGCCTCTCCTCGTGACAGGGTCCGTCTGGTGTCAGCATCGCTAGTGACGGTTTCGGTCTGGTGTCAGCCTCTCCTCGTGACGGTGTCAGTCTGGTGTCAGCCTCGCTAGTGACGGTGTCAGTCTGGTGTCAGCCTCGCTAGTGACGGTTTCAGTCTGGTGTCAGCCTCTCCTCGTGACGGTGTCAGTCTGGTGTCAGCCTCTCCTCGTGACGGTGTCAGTCTGGTGTCAGCCTCGCTAGTGACGGTTTCAGTCTGGTGTCAGCCTCTTCTCGTGACGGTGTCCGTCTGGTGTCAGCCTCTCCTCGTGACGGTGTCAGTCTGGTGTCAGCCTCGCTAGTGACGGTTTCAGTCTGGTGTCAGCCTCTCTTCGTGACGGTGTCCGTCTGGTGTCAGCCTCGCTAGTGACGGGGTCGGTCTGGTGTCAGCCTCGCTAGTGACGGGGTCGGTCTGGTGTCAGCCTCGCCTCGTGACGGTGTCGGTCTGGTGTCAGCCTCGCCTCGTGACGGTGTCGGTCTGGTGTCATCCTCGCTAGTGACGGTGTCGGTCTTGTGTCATCCTCGCCTCGTGACGGGGTCGGTCTGGTGTCAGCCTCGCTAGTGACGGAGTCGGTCTGGTGTCAGCCACTCCTCGTGACGGTGTCGGTCTGGTGTCAGCCTCTCCTCGTGACGGGGTCCGTCTGGTGTCAGCCTCTCCTCGTGACGGGGTCGGTCTGGTGTCAGCCTCTCCTCGTGACGGGGTCGGTCTGGTGTCAGCCTCGCTAGTGACGGTTTCAGTCTGGTGTCAGCCTCTCCTCGTGACGGTGTCAGTCTGGTGTCAGCCTCGCTAGTGACGGTGTCAGTCTGGTGTCAGCCTCGCTAGTGACGGTTTCAGTCTGGTGTCAGCCTCTCCTCGTGACGGTGTCAGTCTGGTGTCAGCCTCGCTAGTGACGGTTTCAGTCTGGTGTCAGCCTCTCCTCGTGACGGGGTAGGTCTGGTGTCAGCCTCGCCTCGTGACGGTGTCGGTCTGGTGTCAGCCTCGCCTCGTGACGGTGTCGGTCTGGTGTCATCCTCGCTAGTGACGGTGTCGGTCTTGTGTCATCCTCGCCTCGTGACGGGGTCGGTCTGGTGTCAGCCTCGCTAGTGACGGAGTCGGTCTGGTGTCAGCCACTCCTCGTGACGGTGTCGGTCTGGTGTCAGCCTCTCCTCGTGACGGTGTCGGTCTGGTGTCAGCCTCTCCTCGTGACAGGGTCCGTCTGGTGTCATCCTCGCTAGTGACGGTGTCAGTCTGGTGTCAGCCTCTCCTCGTGACGGTGTCAGTCTGGTGTCAGCCTCGCTAGTGACGGTGTCAGTCTGGTGTCAGCCTCGCTAGTGACGGTGTCAGTCTGGTGTCAGCCTCTCCTCGTGACGGTGTCCGTCTGGTGTCAGCCTCTCCTCGTGACGGTGTCAGTCTGGTGTCAGCCTCGCTAGTGACGGGGTCGGTCTGGTGTCAGCCTCTCCTCGTGACGGGGTCGGTCTGGTGTCAGCCTCTCCTCGTGACGGTGTCGGTCTGGTGTCAGCCTCTCCTCGTGACGGGGTCCGTCTGGTGTCAGCCTCTCCTCGTGACGGGGTCGGTCTGGTGTCAGCCTCTCCTCGTGACGGGGTCGGTCTGGTGTCAGCCTCGCTAGTGACGGTTTCAGTCTGGTGTCAGCCTCTCCTCGTGACGGTGTCAGTCTGGTGTCAGCCTCGCTAGTGACGGTGTCAGTCTGGTGTCAGCCTCGCTAGTGACGGTTTCAGTCTGGTGTCAGCCTCTCCTCGTGACGGTGTCAGTCTGGTGTCAGCCTCGCTAGTGACGGGGTCGGTCTGGTGTCAGCCTCTCCTCGTGACGGTGTCGGTCTGGTGTCAGCCTCTCCTCGTGACGGTGTCGGTCTGGTGTCAGCCTCTCCTCGTGAAAGGGTCCGTCTGGTGTCAGCCTCGCTAGTGACGGTTTCGGTCTGGTGTCAGCCTCTCCTCGTGACGGTGTCAGTCTGGTGTCATCCTCGCTAGTGACGGTTTTGGTCTGGTGTCATCCTCGCCTCGTGACGGGGTCGGTCTGGTGTCAGCCTCGCTAGTGACGGAGTCGGTCTGGTGTCAGCCTCTCCTCGTGACAGGGTCCGTCTGGTGTCAGCCTCGCTAGTGACGGTTTCGGTCTGGTGTCAGCCTCTCCTCGTGACGGTGTCAGTCTGGTGTCAGCCTCGCTAGTGACGGTGTCAGTCTGGTGTCAGCCTCGCTAGTGACGGTGTCAGTCTGGTGTCAGCCTCGCTAGTGACGGTGTCAGTCTGGTGTCAGCCTCTCCTCGTGACGGTGTCAGTCTGGTGTCAGCCTCTCCTCGTGACGGTGTCAGTCTGGTGTCAGCCTCGCTAGTGACGGTTTCAGTCTGGTGTCAGCCTCTCCTCGTGACGGTGTCCGTCTGGTGTCAGCCTCTCCTCGTGACGGTGTCAGTCTGGTGTCAGCCTCGCTAGTGACGGGGTCGGTCTGGTGTCAGCCTCTCCTCGTGACGGTGTCGGTCTGGTGTCAGCCTCTCCTCGTGACGGGGTCCGTCTGGTGTCAGCCTCTCCTCGTGACGGGGTCGGTCTGGTGTCAGCCTCTCCTCGTGACGGGGTCGGTCTGGTGTCAGCCTCGCTAGTGACGGTTTCAGTCTGGTGTCAGCCTCTCCTCGTGACGGTGTCAGTCTGGTGTCAGCCTCGCTAGTGACGGTGTCAGTCTGGTGTCAGCCTCGCTAGTGACGGTTTCAGTCTGGTGTCAGCCTCTCCTCGTGACGGTGTCAGTCTGGTGTCAGCCTCTCCTCGTGACGGTGTCAGTCTGGTGTCAGCCTCGCTAGTGACGGTTTCGGTCTGGTGTCAGCCTCTTCTCGTGACGGTGTCCGTCTGGTGTCAGCCTCTCCTCGTGACGGTGTCAGTCTGGTGTCAGCCTCGCTAGTGACGGTTTCAGTCTGGTGTCAGCCTCTCCTCGTGACGGTGTCCGTCTGGTGTCAGCCTCGCTAGTGACGGGGTCGGTCTGGTGTCAGCCTCGCTAGTGACGGGGTCGGTCTGGTGTCAGCCTCGCCTCGTGACGGTGTCGGTCTGGTGTCAGCCTCTCCTCGTGACGGTGTCGGTCTGGTGTCAGCCTCTCCTCGTGACACGGTCCGTCTGGTGTCAGCATCGCTAGTGACGGTTTCGGTCTGGTGTCAGCCTCTCCTCGTGACGGTGTCAGTCTGGTGTCAGCCTCGCTAGTGACGGTGTCAGTCTGGTGTCAGCCTCGCTAGTGACGGTTTCAGTCTGGTGTCAGCCTCTCCTCGTGACGGTGTCAGTCTGGTGTCAGCCTCTCCTCGTGACGGTGTCAGTCTGGTGTCAGCCTCGCTAGTGACGGTTTCAGTCTGGTGTCAGCCTCTTCTCGTGACGGTGTCCGTCTGGTGTCAGCCTCTCCTCGTGACGGTGTCAGTCTGGTGTCAGCCTCGCTAGTGACGGTTTCAGTCTGGTGTCAGCCTCTCTTCGTGACGGTGTCCGTCTGGTGTCAGCCTCGCTAGTGACGGGGTCGGTCTGGTGTCAGCCTCGCTAGTGACGGGGTCGGTCTGGTGTCAGCCTCGCCTCGTGACGGTGTCGGTCTGGTGTCAGCCTCGCCTCGTGACGGTGTCGGTCTGGTGTCATCCTCGCTAGTGACGGTGTCGGTCTTGTGTCATCCTCGCCTCGTGACGGGGTCGGTCTGGTGTCAGCCTCGCTAGTGACGGAGTCGGTCTGGTGTCAGCCACTCCTCGTGACGGTGTCGGTCTGGTGTCAGCCTCTCCTCGTGACGGGGTCCGTCTGGTGTCAGCCTCTCCTCGTGACGGGGTCGGTCTGGTGTCAGCCTCTCCTCGTGACGGGGTCGGTCTGGTGTCAGCCTCGCTAGTGACGGTTTCAGTCTGGTGTCAGCCTCTCCTCGTGACGGTGTCAGTCTGGTGTCAGCCTCGCTAGTGACGGTGTCAGTCTGGTGTCAGCCTCGCTAGTGACGGTTTCAGTCTGGTGTCAGCCTCTCCTCGTGACGGTGTCAGTCTGGTGTCAGCCTCGCTAGTGACGGTTTCAGTCTGGTGTCAGCCTCTCCTCGTGACGGGGTAGGTCTGGTGTCAGCCTCGCCTCGTGACGGTGTCGGTCTGGTGTCAGCCTCGCCTCGTGACGGTGTCGGTCTGGTGTCATCCTCGCTAGTGACGGTGTCGGTCTTGTGTCATCCTCGCCTCGTGACGGGGTCGGTCTGGTGTCAGCCTCGCTAGTGACGGAGTCGGTCTGGTGTCAGCCACTCCTCGTGACGGTGTCGGTCTGGTGTCAGCCTCTCCTCGTGACGGTGTCGGTCTGGTGTCAGCCTCTCCTCGTGACAGGGTCCGTCTGGTGTCATCCTCGCTAGTGACGGTGTCAGTCTGGTGTCAGCCTCTCCTCGTGACGGTGTCAGTCTGGTGTCAGCCTCGCTAGTGACGGTGTCAGTCTGGTGTCAGCCTCGCTAGTGACGGTGTCAGTCTGGTGTCAGCCTCTCCTCGTGACGGTGTCCGTCTGGTGTCAGCCTCTCCTCGTGACGGTGTCAGTCTGGTGTCAGCCTCGCTAGTGACGGGGTCGGTCTGGTGTCAGCCTCTCCTCGTGACGGGGTCGGTCTGGTGTCAGCCTCTCCTCGTGACGGTGTCGGTCTGGTGTCAGCCTCTCCTCGTGACGGGGTCCGTCTGGTGTCAGCCTCTCCTCGTGACGGGGTCGGTCTGGTGTCAGCCTCTCCTCGTGACGGGGTCGGTCTGGTGTCAGCCTCGCTAGTGACGGTTTCAGTCTGGTGTCAGCCTCTCCTCGTGACGGTGTCAGTCTGGTGTCAGCCTCGCTAGTGACGGTGTCAGTCTGGTGTCAGCCTCGCTAGTGACGGTTTCAGTCTGGTGTCAGCCTCTCCTCGTGACGGTGTCAGTCTGGTGTCAGCCTCGCTAGTGACGGGGTCGGTCTGGTGTCAGCCTCTCCTCGTGACGGTGTCGGTCTGGTGTCAGCCTCTCCTCGTGACGGTGTCGGTCTGGTGTCAGCCTCTCCTCGTGAAAGGGTCCGTCTGGTGTCAGCCTCGCTAGTGACGGTTTCGGTCTGGTGTCAGCCTCTCCTCGTGACGGTGTCAGTCTGGTGTCAGCCTCGCTAGTGACGGTGTCAGTCTGGTGTCAGCCTCGCTAGTGACGGTGTCAGTCTGGTGTCAGCCTCGCTAGTGACGGTGTCAGTCTGGTGTCAGCCTCTCCTCGTGACGGTGTCAGTCTGGTGTCAGCCTTTCCTCGTGACGGTGTCAGTCTGGTGTCAGCCTCGCTAGTGACGGTTTCAGTCTGGTGTCAGCCTCTCCTCGTGACGGTGTCCGTCTGGTGTCAGCCTCTCCTCGTGACGGTGTCAGTCTGGTGTCAGCCTCGCTAGTGACGGTTTCAGTCTGGTGTCAGCCTCTCCTCGTGACGGTGTCAGTCTGGTGTCAGCCTCTCCTCGTGACGGTGTCAGTCTGGTGTCAGCCTCGCTAGTGACGGTTTCAGTCTGGTGTCAGCCTCTCCTCGTGACGGTGTCCGTCTGGTGTCAGCCTCGCTAGTGACGGGGTCGGTCTGGTGTCAGCCTCGCTAGTGACGGGGTCGGTCTGGTGTCAGCCTCGCCTCGTGATGGTGTCGGTCTGGTGTCAGCCTCGCCTCGTGACGGTGTCGGTCTGGTGTCATCCTCGCTAGTGACGGTGTCGGTCTGGTGTCATCCTCGCCTCGTGACGGGGTCGGTCTGGTGTCAGCCTCGCTAGTGACGGAGTCGGTCTGGTGTCAGCCTCTCCTCGTGACGGTGTCGGTCTGGTGTCAGCCTCTCCTCGTGACGGTGTCGGTCTGGTGTCAGCCTCTCCTCGTGACAGGGTCCGTCTGGTGTCAGCCTCGCTAGTGACGGTTTCGGTCTGGTGTCAGCCTCTCCTCGTGACGGTGTCAGTCTGGTGTCAGCCTCGCTAGTGACGGTTTCAGTCTGGTGTCAGCCTCTCCTCGTGACGGTGTCGGTCTGGTGTCAGCCTCTCCTCGTATCGGTGTCAGTCTGGTGTCAGCCTCGCTAGTGACGGTTTCAGTCTGGTGTCAGCCTCTCCTCGTGACGGTGTCAGTCTGGTGTCAGCCTCTCCTCGTGACGGTGTCAGTCTGGTGTCAGCCTCGCTAGTGACGGTTTCAGTCTGGTGTCAGCCTCTCCTCGTGACGGTGTCAGTCTGGTGTCAGCCTCTCCTCGTGACGGTGTCAGTCTGGTGTCAGCCTCGCTAGTGACGGTTTCAGTCTGGTGTCAGCCTCTCCTCGTGACGGTGTCCGTCTGGTGTCAGCCTCGCTAGTGACGGGGTCGGTCTGGTGTCAGCCTCGCTAGTGACGGGGTCGGTCTGGTGTCAGCCTCGCCTCGTGACGGTGTCGGTCTGGTGTCAGCCTCGCCTCGTGACGGTGTCGGTCTGGTGTCATCCTCGCTAGTGACGGTGTCGGTCTGGTGTCATCCTCGCCTCGTGACGGGGTCGGTCTGGTGTCAGCCTCGCTAGTGACGGAGTCGGTCTGGTGTCAGCCTCTCCTCGTGACGGTGTCGGTCTGGTGTCAGCCTCTCCTCGTGACGGTGTCGGTCTGGTGTCAGCCTCTCCTCGTGACAGGGTCCGTCTGGTGTCAGCCTCGCTAGTGACGGTTTCGGTCTGGTGTCAGCCTCTCCTCGTGACGGTGTCAGTCTGGTGTCAGCCTCGCTAGTGACGGTGTCAGTCTGGTGTCAGCCTCGCTAGTGACGGTGTCAGTCTGGTGTCAGCCTCTCCTCGTGACGGTGTCAGTCTGGTGTCAGCCTCTCCTCGTGACGGTGTCAGTCTGGTGTCAGCCTCGCTAGTGACGGTTTCAGTCTGGTGTCAGCCTCTCCTCGTGACGGTGTCCGTCTGGTGTCAGCCTCTCCTCGTGACGGTGTCAGTCTGGTGTCAGCCTCGCTAGTGACGGGGTCGGTCTGGTGTCAGCCTCTCCTCGTGACGGGGTCGGTCTGGTGTCAGCCTCTCCTCGTGACGGTGTCGGTCTGGTGTCAGCCTCTCCTCGTGACGGGGTCCGTCTGGTGTCAGCCTCTCCTCGTGACGGGGTCGGTCTGGTGTCAGCCTCTCCTCGTGACGGGGTCGGTCTGGTGTCAGCCTCGCTAGTGACGGTTTCAGTCTGGTGTCAGCCTCTCCTCGTGACGGTGTCAGTTTGGTGTCAGCCTCGCTAGTGACGGTTTCAGTCTGGTGTCAGCCTCTCCTCGTGACGGTGTCCGTCTGGTGTCAGCCTCGCTAGTGACGGGGTCGGTCTGGTGTCAGCCTCGCTAGTGACGGGGTCGGTCTGGTGTCAGCCTCGCCTCGTGACGGTGTCGGTCTGGTGTCAGCCTCGCCTCGTGACGGTGTCGGTCTGGTGTCATCCTCGCTAGTGACGGTGTCGGTCTGGTGTCATCCTCGCCTCGTGACGGGGTCGATCTGGTGTCAGCCTCGCTAGTGACGGAGTCGGTCTGGTGTCAGCCTCTCCTCGTGACGGTGTCGGTCTGGTGTCAGCCTCTCCTCGTGACGGGGTCGGTCTGGTGTCAGCCTCTCCTCGTGACGGGGGTCGGTCTGGTGTCAGCCTCGCTAGTGACGGAGTCGGTCTGGTGTCAGCCTCTCCTCGTGACGGTGTCCGTCTGGTGTCAGCCTCTCCTCGTGACGGTGTCAGTCTGGTGTCAGCTTCGCTAGTGACGGGGTCGGTCTGGTGTCAGCCTCTCCTCGTGACGGGGTCGGTCTGGTGTCAGCCTCTCCTCGTGACGGGGTCGGTCTGGTGTCAGCCTCGCCTCGTGACGGTGTCAGTCTGGTGTCAGCCTCGCCTCGTGACGGTGTCGGTCTGGTGTCATCCTCGCTAGTGACGGTGTCGGTCTGGTGTCATCCTCGCCTCGTGACGGGGTCGGTCTGGTGTCAGCCTCGCTAGTGACGGAGTCGGTCTGGTGTCAGCCTCTCCTCGTGACGGTGTCGGTCTGGTGTCAGCCTCTCCTCGTGACGGTGTCGGTCTGGTGTCAACCTCTCCTCGTGACAGGGTCCGTCTGGTGTCAGCCTCGCTAGTGACGGTTTCGGTCTGGTGTCAGCCTCTCCTCGTGACGGTGTCAGTCTGGTGTCAGCCTCGCTAGTGACGGTGTCAGTCTGGTGTCAGCCTCGCTAGTGACGGTGTCAGTCTGGTGTCAGCCTCGCTAGTGACGGTGTCAGTCTGGTGTCAGCCTCTCCTCGTGACGGTGTCAGTCTGGTGTCAGCCTCGCTAGTGACGGTGTCAGTCTGGTGTCAGCCTCGCTAGTGACGGTGTCAGTCTGGTGTCAGCCTCGCTAGTGACGGTGTCAGTCTGGTGTCAGCCTCGCTAGTGACGGTGTCAGTCTGGTGTCAGCCTCGCTAATGACGGTGTCAGTCTGGTGTCAGCCTCTCCTCGTGACGGTGTCAGTCTGGTGTCAGCCTCTCCTCGTGACGGTGTCAGTCTGGTGTCAGCCTCGCTAGTGACGGTTTCAGTCTGGTGTCAGCCTCTCCTCGTGACGGTGTCCGTCTGGTGTCAGCCTCTCCTCGTGACGGTGTCAGTCTGGTGTCAGCCTAGCTAGTGACGGGGTCAGTCTGGTGTCAGCCTCTCCTCGTGACGGGGTCGGTCTGGTGTCAGCCTCTCCTCGTGACGGTGTCGGTCTGGTGTCAGCCTCTCCTCGTGACGGGGTCCGTCTGGTGTCAGCCTCTCCTCGTGACGGGGTCGGTCTGGTGTCAGCCTCTCCTCGTGACGGGGTCGGTCTGGTGTCAGCCTCGCTAGTGACGGTTTCAGTCTGGTGTCAGCCTCTCCTCGTGACGGTGTCAGTCTGGTGTCAGCCTCGCTAGTGACGGTGTCAGTCTGGTGTCAGCCTCGCTAGTGACGGTTTCAGTCTGGTGTCAGCCTCTCCTCGTGACGGTGTCAGTCTGGTGTCAGCCTCGCTAGTGACGGTGTCAGTCTGGTGTCAGCCTCGCTAGTGACGGTTTCAGTCTGGTGTCAGCCTCTCCTCGTGACGGTGTCAGTCTGGTGTCAGCCTCGCTAGTGACGGTTTCAGTCTGGTGTCAGCCTCTCCTCGTGACGGTGTCAGTCTGGTGTCAGCCTCTCCTCGTGACGGTGTCAGTCTGGTGTCAGCCTCGCTTGTGACGGTTTCAGTCTGGTGTCAGCCTCTCCTCGTGACGGTGTCAGTCTGGTGTTAGCCTCTCCTCGTGACGGTGTCAGTCTGGTGTCAGCCTCGCTTGTGACGGTTTCAGTCTGGTGTCAGCCTCTCCTCGTGACAGTGTCCGTCTGGTGTCAGCCTCGCTAGTGACGGGGTCGGTCTGGTGTCAGCCTCGCTAGTGACGGGGTCGGTCTGGTGTCAGCCTCGCCTCGTGACGGTGTCGGTCTGGTGTCAGCCTCGCCTCGTGACGGCGTCGGTCTGGTGTCATCCTCGCTAGTGACGGTGTCGGTCTGGTGTCATCCTCGCCTCGTGACGGGGTCGGTCTGGTGTCAGCCTCGCTAGTGACGGAGTCGGTCTGGTGTCAGCCTCTCCTCGTGACGGTGTCGGTCTGGTGTCAGCCTCTCCTCGTGACGGTGTCGGTCTGGTGTCAGCCTCTCCTCGTGACAGGGTCCGTCTGGTGTCAGCCTCTCCTCGTGACGGGGTCGGTCTGGTGTCAGCCTCTCCTCGTGACGGTGTCGGTCTGGTGTCAGCCTCGCTAGTGACGGTTTCAGTCTGGTGTCAGCCTCTCCTCGTGACGGTGTCAGTCTGGTGTCAGCCTCGCTAGTGACGGTGTCAGTCTGGTGTCAGCCTCTCCTCGTGACGGTGTCGGTCTGGTGTCAGCCTCTCCTCGTGACGGTGTCGGTCTGGTGTCAGCCTCTCCTCGTGACAGGGTCCGTCTGGTGTCAGCCTCTCCTCGTGATGGGGTCGGTCTGGTGTCAGCCTCTCCTCGTGACAGTGTCGGTCTGGTGTCAGCCTCGCTAGTGACGGTTTCAGTCTGGTGTCAGCCTCTCCTCGTGACGGTGTCAGTCTGGTGTCAGCCTCGCTAGTGACGGTGTCAGTCTGGTGTCAGCCTCGCTAGTGACGGTTTCAGTCTGGTGTCAGCCTCTCCTCGTGACGGTGTCAGTCTGGTGTCAGCCTCGCTAGTGACGGGGTCGGTCTGGTGTCAGCCTCTCCTCGTGACGGTGTCAGTCTGGTGTCAGCTTCGCTAGTGACGGTTTCAGTCTGGTGTCAGCCTCTCCTCGTGACGGTGTCAGTCTGGTGTCAGCCTCGCTAGTGACGGTGTCAGTCTGGTGTCAGCCTCGCTACTGACGGTGTCAGTCTGGTGTCAGCCTCGCTAGTGACGGTGTCAGTCTGGTGTCAGCCTCTCCTCGTGACGGTGTCAGTCTGGTGTCAGCCTCTCCTCGTGACGGTGTCAGTCTGGTGTCAGCCTCGCTAGTGACGGTTTCAGTCTGGTGTCAGCCTCTCCTCGTGACGGTGTCCGTCTGGTGTCAGCCTCTCCTCGTGACGGTGTCAGTCTGGTGTCAGCCTCGCTAGTGACGGGGTCGGTCTGGTGTCAGCCTCTCCTCGTGACGGGGCCGGTCTGGTTTCAGCCTCTCCTCGTGACGGTGTCGGTCTGGTGTCAGCCTCTCCTCGTGACAGGGTCCGTCTGGTGTCAGCCTCTCCTCGTGACGGGGTCGGTCTGGTGTCAGCCTCTCCTCGTGACGGGGTCGGTCTGGTGTCAGCCTCGCTAGTGACGGTTTCAGTCTGGTGTCAGCCTCTCCTCGTGACGGTGTCAGTCTGGTGTCAGCCTCGCTAGTGACGGTGTCAGTCTGGTGTCAGCCTCGCTAGTGACGGTTTCAGTCTGGTGTCAGCCTCTCCTCGTGACGGTGTCAGTCTGGTGTCAGCCTCGCTAGTGACGGGGTCGGTCTGGTGTCAGCCTCTCCTCGTGACGGTGTCAGTCTGGTGTCAGCTTCGCTAGTGTCGGTTTCAGTCTGGTGTCAGCCTCTCCTCGTGACGGTGTCCGTCTGGTGTCAGCCTCGCTAGTGACGGGGTCGGTCTGGTGTCAGCCTCGCTAGTGACGGGGTCGGTCTGGTGTCAGCCTCGCCTCGTGACGGTGTCGGTCTGGTGTCAGCCTCGCCTCATGACGGTGTCGGTCTGGTGTCATCCTCGCTAGTGACGGTGTCGGTCTGGTGTCATCCTCGCCTCGTGACGGGGTCGGTCTGGTGTCAGCCTCGCTAGTGACGGAGTCGGTCTGGTGTCAGCCTCTCCTCGTGACGGTGTCGGTCTGGTGTCAGCCTCTCCTCGTGACGGTGTCGGTCTGGTGTCAGCCTCTCCTCGTGACAGGGTCCGTCTGGTGTCAGCCTCGCTAGTGACGGTTTCGGTCTGGTGTCATCCTCTCCTCGTGACGGTGTCAGTCTGGTGTCAGCCTCGCAAGTGACGGTGTCAGTCTGGTGTCAGCCTCTCCTCGTGACGGTGTCAGTCTGGTGTCAGCCTCTCCTCGTGACGGTTTCAGTCTGGTGTCAGCCTCTCCTCGTGACGGTGTCAGTCTGGTGTCAGCCTCGCTAGTGACGGTGTCAGTCTGGTGTCAGCCTCGCTAGTGACGGTGTCAGTCTGGTGTCAGCCTCTCCTCGTGACGGTGTCAGTCTGGTGTCAGCCTCTCCTCGTGACGGGGTCCGTCTGGTGTCAGCCTCTCCTCGTGACGGTGTCAGTCTGGTGTCAGCCTCGCTAGTGACGGTTTCAGTCTGGTGTCATCCTCTCCTCGTGACGGTGTCCATCTGGTGTCAGCCTCGCTAGTGACGGGGTCGGTCTGGTGTCAGCCTCGCTAGTGACGGGGTCGGTTTGGTGTCAGCCTCGCCTTGTGACGGTGTCGGTCTGGTGTCAGCCTCGCCTCGTGACGGTGTCGTTCTGGTGTCATCCTCGCTAGTGACGGTGTCGGTCTGGTGTCATCCTCGCCTCGTGACGGGGTCGGTCTGGTGTCAGCCTCGCTAGTGACGGAGTCGGTCTGGTGTCAGCCTCTCCTCGTGACGGTGTCGGTCTGGTGTCAGCCTCTCCTCGTGACGGTGTCGGTCTGGTGTCAGCCTCTCCTCGTGACGGTGTCGGTCTGGTGTCAGCTCTTCGTGACAGGGTCCGTCTGGTGTCAGCCTTGCTAGTGACGGTTTCGGTCTGGTGTCAGCCTCTCCTCGTGACGGTGTCAGTCTGGTGTCAGCCTCGCTAGTGACGGTGTCAGTCTGGTGTCAGCCTCGCTAGTGACGGTGTCAGTCTGGTGTCAGCCTCGCTAGTGACGGTGTCAGTCTGGTGTCAGCCTCTCCTCGTGACGGTGTCAGTCTGGTGTCAGCCTCTCCTCGTGACGGTGTCAGTCTGGTGTCAGCCTCGCTAGTGACGGTTTCAGTCTGGTGTCAGCCTCTCCTCGTGACGGTGTCCGTCTGGTGTCAGCCTCTCCTCGTGACGGTGTCAGTCTGGTGTCAGCCTCGCTAGTGACGGGGTCGGTCTGGTGTCAGCCTCTCCTCGTGACGGGGTCGGTCTGGTGTCAGCCTCTCCTCGTGACGGTGTCGGTCTGGTGTCAGCCTCTCCTCGTGACGGGGTCGGTCTGGTGTCAGCCTCTCCTCGTGACGGGGTCGGTCTGGTGTCAGCCTCGCTAGTGACGGTTTCAGTCTGGTGTCAGCCTCTCCTCGTGACGGTGTCAGTCTGGTGTCAGCCTCGCTAGTGACGGTGTCAGTCTGGTGTCAGCCTCGCTAGTGACGGTTTCAGTCTGGTGTCAGCCTCTCCTCGTGACGGTGTCAGTCTGGTGTCAGCCTCGCTAGTGACGGTTTCAGTCTGGTGTCAGCCTCTCCTCGTGACGGTGTCAGTCTGGTGTCATCCTCGCTAGTGACGGTTTCAGTCTGGTGTCAGCCTCTCCTCGTGACGGTGTCAGTCTGGTGTCAGCCTCTCCTCGTGACGGTGTCAGTCTGGTGTCAGCCTCGCTAGTGACGGTTTCAGTCTGGTGTCAGCCTCTCCTCGTGACGGTGTCCGTCTGGTGTCAGCCTCTCCTCGTGACGGTGTCAGTCTGGTGTCAGCCTCGCTAGTGACGGGGTCGGTCTGGTGTCAGCCTCTCCTCGTGACGGGGTCGGTCTGGTGTCAGCCTCTCCTCGTGACAGGGTCCGTCTGGTGTCAGCCTCGCTAGTGACGGTTTCGGTCTGGTGTCAGCCTCTCCTCGTGACGGTGTCAGTCTGGTGTCAGCCTCGCTAGTGACGGTGTCAGTCTGGTGTCAGCCTCTCCTCGTGACGGTGTCAGTCTGGTGTCAGCCTCGCTAGTGACGGGGTCGGTCTGGTGTCAGCCTCTCCTCGTGACGGTGTCAGTCTGGTGTCAGCTTCGCTAGTGTCGGTTTCAGTCTGGTGTCAGCCTCTCCTCGTGACGGTGTCCGTCTGGTGTCAGCCTCGCTAGTGACGGGGTCGGTCTGGTGTCAGCCTCGCTAGTGACGGGGTCGGTCTGGTGTCAGCCTCGCCTCGTGAAGGTGTCGGTCTGGTGTCAGCCTCGCCTCAGTGACGGTGTCGGTCTGGTGTCATCCTCGCTAGTGACGGTGTCGGTCTGGTGTCATCCTCGCCTCGTGACGGGGTCGGTCTGGTGTCAGCCTCGCTAGTGACGGAGTCGGTCTGGTGTCAGCCTCTCCTCGTGACGGTGTCGGTCTGGTGTCAGCCTCTCCTCGTGACGGTGTCGGTCTGGTGTCAGCCTCTCCTCGTGACAGGGTCCGTCTGGTGTCAGCCTCGCTAGTGACGGTTTCGGTCTGGTGTCATCCTCTCCTCGTGACGGTGTCAGTCTGGTGTCAGCCTCGCAAGTGACGGTGTCAGTCTGGTGTCAGCCTCTCCTCGTGACGGTGTCAGTCTGGTGTCAGCCTCTCCTCGTGACGGTTTCAGTCTGGTGTCAGCCTCTCCTCGTGACGGTGTCAGTCTGGTGTCAGCCTCGCTAGTGACGGTGTCAGTCTGGTGTCAGCCTCGCTAGTGACGGTGTCAGTCTGGTGTCAGCCTCTCCTCGTGACGGTGTCAGTCTGGTGTCAGCCTCTCCTCGTGACGGGGTCCGTCTGGTGTCAGCCTCTCCTCGTGACGGTGTCAGTCTGGTGTCAGCCTCGCTAGTGACGGTTTCAGTCTGGTGTCATCCTCTCCTCGTGACGGTGTCCATCTGGTGTCAGCCTCGCTAGTGACGGGGTCGGTCTGGTGTCAGCCTCGCTAGTGACGGGGTCGGTTTGGTGTCAGCCTCGCCTTGTGACGGTGTCGGTCTGGTGTCAGCCTCGCCTCGTGACGGTGTCGTTCTGGTGTCATCCTCGCTAGTGACGGTGTCGGTCTGGTGTCATCCTCGCCTCGTGACGGGGTCGGTCTGGTGTCAGCCTCGCTAGTGACGGAGTCGGTCTGGTGTCAGCCTCTCCTCGTGACGGTGTCGGTCTGGTGTCAGCCTCTCCTCGTGACGGTGTCGGTCTGGTGTCAGCCTCTCCTCGTGACGGTGTCGGTCTGGTGTCAGCTCTTCGTGACAGGGTCCGTCTGGTGTCAGCCTTGCTAGTGACGGTTTCGGTCTGGTGTCAGCCTCTCCTCGTGACGGTGTCAGTCTGGTGTCAGCCTCGCTAGTGACGGTGTCAGTCTGGTGTCAGCCTCGCTAGTGACGGTGTCAGTCTGGTGTCAGCCTCGCTAGTGACGGTGTCAGTCTGGTGTCAGCCTCTCCTCGTGACGGTGTCAGTCTGGTGTCAGCCTCTCCTCGTGACGGTGTCAGTCTGGTGTCAGCCTCGCTAGTGACGGTTTCAGTCTGGTGTCAGCCTCTCCTCGTGACGGTGTCCGTCTGGTGTCAGCCTCTCCTCGTGACGGTGTCAGTCTGGTGTCAGCCTCGCTAGTGACGGGGTCGGTCTGGTGTCAGCCTCTCCTCGTGACGGGGTCGGTCTGGTGTCAGCCTCTCCTCGTGACGGTGTCGGTCTGGTGTCAGCCTCTCCTCGTGACGGGGTCGGTCTGGTGTCAGCCTCTCCTCGTGACGGGGTCGGTCTGGTGTCAGCCTCGCTAGTGACGGTTTCAGTCTGGTGTCAGCCTCTCCTCGTGACGGTGTCAGTCTGGTGTCAGCCTCGCTAGTGACGGTGTCAGTCTGGTGTCAGCCTCGCTAGTGACGGTTTCAGTCTGGTGTCAGCCTCTCCTCGTGACGGTGTCAGTCTGGTGTCAGCCTCGCTAGTGACGGTTTCAGTCTGGTGTCAGCCTCTCCTCGTGACGGTGTCAGTCTGGTGTCATCCTCGCTAGTGACGGTTTCAGTCTGGTGTCAGCCTCTCCTCGTGACGGTGTCAGTCTGGTGTCAGCCTCTCCTCGTGACGGTGTCAGTCTGGTGTCAGCCTCGCTAGTGACGGTTTCAGTCTGGTGTCAGCCTCTCCTCGTGACGGTGTCCGTCTGGTGTCAGCCTCTCCTCGTGACGGTGTCAGTCTGGTGTCAGCCTCGCTAGTGACGGGGTCGGTCTGGTGTCAGCCTCTCCTCGTGACGGGGTCGGTCTGGTGTCAGCCTCTCCTCGTGACAGGGTCCGTCTGGTGTCAGCCTCGCTAGTGACGGTTTCGGTCTGGTGTCAGCCTCTCCTCGTGACGGTGTCAGTCTGGTGTCAGCCTCGCTAGTGACGGTGTCAGTCTGGTGTCAGCCTCGCTAGTGACGGTGTCAGTCTGGTGTCAGCCTCTCCTCGTGACGGTGTCAGTCTGGTGTCAGCCTCTCCTCGTGACGGTGTCAGTCTGGTGTCAGCCTCGCTAGTGACGGTTTCAGTCTGGTGTCAGCCTCTCCTCGTGACGGTGTCCGTCTGGTGTCAGCCTCTCCTCGTGACGGTGTCAGTCTGGTGTCAGCCTCGCTAGTGACGTGGTCGGTCTGGTGTCAGCCTCTCCTCGTGACGGGGTCGGTCTGGTGTCAGCCTCTCCTCGTGACGGTTTCGGTCTGGTGTCAGCCTCTCCTCGTGACGGGGTCCGTCTGGTGTCAGCCTCTCCTCGTGACGGGGTCGGTCTGGTGTCAGCCTCTCCTCGTGACGGGGTCGGTCTGGTGTCAGCCTCGCTAGTGACGGTTTCAGTCTGGTGTCAGCCTCTCCTCGTGACGGTGTCAGTCTGGTGTCAGCCTCGCTAGTGACGGTGTCAGTCTGGTGTCAGCCTCGCTAGTGACGGTGTCAGTCTGGTGTCAGCCTCTCCTCGTGACGGTGTCAGTCTGGTGTCAGCCTCTCCTCGTGACGGTGTCAGTCTGGTGTCAGCCTCGCTAGTGACGGTTTCAGTCTGGTGTCAGCCTCTCCTCGTGACGGTGTCCGTCTGGTGTCAGCCTCTCCTCGTGACGGTGTCAGTCTGGTGTCAGCCTCGCTAGTGACGGTTTCAGTCTGGTGTCAGCCTCTCCTCGTGACGGTGTCCGTCTGGTATCAGCCTCGCTAGTGACGGGGTCGGTTGGGTGTCAGCCTCGCTAGTGACGGGGTCGGTTTGGTGTCAGCCTCGCCTCGTGACGGTGTCGGTCTGGTGTCAGCCTCGCCTCGTGACGGTGTCGGTTGGGTGTCAGCCTCGCTAGTGACGGTTTCAGTCTGGTGTCAGCCTCTCCTCGTGACGGTGTCCGTCTGGTGTCAGCCTCGCTAGTGACGGGTTCGGTCTGGTGTCAGCCTCGCTAGTGACGGGGTCGGTCTGGTGTCAGCCTCACCTCGTGACGGTGTCGGTCTGGTGTCAGCCTCGCCTCATGACGGTGTCGGTCTGGTGTCATCCTCGCTAGTGACGGTGTCGGTCTGGTGTCAGCCTCTCCTCGTGACGGTGTCGGTCTGGTGTCAGCCTCTCCTCGTGACGGTGTCGGTCTGGTGTCAGCCTCTCCTCGTGACGGTGTCGGTCTGGTGTCAGCCTCTCCTCGTGACAGGGTTCGTCTGGTGTCAGCCTCGCTAGTGACGGTTTCGGTCTGGTGTCAGCCTCTCCTCGTGATGGTGTCAGTCTGGTGTCAGCCTCGCTAGTGACGGTGTCAGTCTGGTGTCAGCCTCGCTAGTGACGGTGTCAGTCTGGTGTCAGCCTCTCCTCGTGACGGTGTCAGTCTGGTGTCAGCCTCTCCTCGTGACGGTGCCAGTCTGGTGTCAGCCTCGCTAGTGACGATTTCAGTCTGGTGTCAGCCTCTCCTCGTGACGGTGTCCGTCTGGTGTCAGCCTCTCCTCGTGACGGTGTCAGTCTGGTGTCAGCCTCGCTAGTGACGGGGTCGGTCTGGTGTCAGCCTCTCCTCGTGACGGGGTCGGTCTGGTGTCAGCCTCTCCTCGTGACGGTGTCGGTCTGTTGTCAGCCTCTCCTCGTGACGGGGTCCGTCTGGTGTCAGCCTCTCCTCGTGACGGTGTCAGTCTGGTGTCAGCCTCGCTAGTGACGGTTTCAGTCTGGTGTCAGCCTCTCCTCGTGACGGTGTCAGTCTGGTGTCATCCTCGCTAGTGACGGTTTCAGTCTGGTGTCAGCCTCTCCTCGTGACGGTGTCAGTCTGGTGTCAGCCTCTCCTCGTGACGGTGTCAGTCTGGTGTCAGCCTCGCTAGTGACGGTTTCAGTCTGGTGTCAGCCTCTCCTCGTGACGGTGTCCGTCTGGTGTCAGCCTCTCCTCGTGACGGTGTCAGTCTGGTGTCAGCCTCGCTAGTGACGGGGTCGGTCTGGTGTCAGCCTCTCCTCGTGACGGGGTCGGTCTGGTGTCAGCCTCTCCTCGTGACAGGGTCCGTCTGGTGTCAGCCTCGCTAGTGACGGTTTCGGTCTGGTGTCAGCCTCTCCTCGTGACGGTGTCAGTCTGGTGTCAGCCTCGCTAGTGACGGTGTCAGTCTGGTGTCAGCCTCGCTAGTGACGGTGTCAGTCTGGTGTCAGCCTCTCCTCGTGACGGTGTCAGTCTGGTGTCAGCCTCTCCTCGTGACGGTGTCAGTCTGGTGTCAGCCTCGCTAGTGACGGTTTCAGTCTGGTGTCAGCCTCTCCTCGTGACGGTGTCCGTCTGGTGTCAGCCTCTCCTCGTGACGGTGTCAGTCTGGTGTCAGCCTCGCTAGTGACGTGGTCGGTCTGGTGTCAGCCTCTCCTCGTGACGGGGTCGGTCTGGTGTCAGCCTCTCCTCGTGACGGTGTCGGTCTGGTGTCAGCCTCTCCTCGTGACGGGGTCCGTCTGGTGTCAGCCTCTCCTCGTGACGGGGTCGGTCTGGTGTCAGCCTCTCCTCGTGACGGGGTCGGTCTGGTGTCAGCCTCGCTAGTGACGGTTTCAGTCTGGTGTCAGCCTCTCCTCGTGACGGTGTCAGTCTGGTGTCAGCCTCGCTAGTGACGGTGTCAGTCTGGTGTCAGCCTCGCTAGTGACGGTTTCAGTCTGGTGTCAGCCTCTCCTCGTGACGGTGTCAGTCTGGTGTCAGCCTCGCTAGTGACGGTTTCAGTCTGGTGTCAGCCTCTCCTCGTGACGGTGTCAGTCTGGTGTCATCCTCGCTAGTGACGGTTTCAGTCTGGTGTCAGCCTCTCCTCGTGACGGTGTCAGTCTGGTGTCAGCCTCTCCTCGTGACGGTGTCAGTCTGGTGTCAGCCTCGCTAGTGACGGTTTCAGTCTGGTGTCAGCCTCTCCTCGTGACGGTGTCCGTCTGGTGTCAGCCTCTCCTCGTGACGGTGTCAGTCTGGTGTCAGCCTCGCTAGTGACGGGGTCGGTCTGGTGTCAGCCTCTCCTCGTGACGGGGTCGGTCTGGTGTCAGCCTCTCCTCGTGACAGGGTCCGTCTGGTGTCAGCCTCGCTAGTGACGGTTTCGGTCTGGTGTCAGCCTCTCCTCGTGACGGTGTCAGTCTGGTGTCAGCCTCGCTAGTGACGGTGTCAGTCTGGTGTCAGCCTCGCTAGTGACGGTGTCAGTCTGGTGTCAGCCTCTCCTCGTGACGGTGTCAGTCTGGTGTCAGCCTCTCCTCGTGACGGTGTCAGTCTGGTGTCAGCCTCGCTAGTGACGGTTTCAGTCTGGTGTCAGCCTCTCCTCGTGACGGTGTCCGTCTGGTGTCAGCCTCTCCTCGTGACGGTGTCAGTCTGGTGTCAGCCTCGCTAGTGACGTGGTCGGTCTGGTGTCAGCCTCTCCTCGTGACGGGGTCGGTCTGGTGTCAGCCTCTCCTCGTGACGGTTTCGGTCTGGTGTCAGCCTCTCCTCGTGACGGGGTCCGTCTGGTGTCAGCCTCTCCTCGTGACGGGGTCGGTCTGGTGTCAGCCTCTCCTCGTGACGGGGTCGGTCTGGTGTCAGCCTCGCTAGTGACGGTTTCAGTCTGGTGTCAGCCTCTCCTCGTGACGGTGTCAGTCTGGTGTCAGCCTCGCTAGTGACGGTGTCAGTCTGGTGTCAGCCTCGCTAGTGACGGTGTCAGTCTGGTGTCAGCCTCTCCTCGTGACGGTGTCAGTCTGGTGTCAGCCTCTCCTCGTGACGGTGTCAGTCTGGTGTCAGCCTCGCTAGTGACGGTTTCAGTCTGGTGTCAGCCTCTCCTCGTGACGGTGTCCGTCTGGTGTCAGCCTCTCCTCGTGACGGTGTCAGTCTGGTGTCAGCCTCGCTAGTGACGGTTTCAGTCTGGTGTCAGCCTCTCCTCGTGACGGTGTCCGTCTGGTATCAGCCTCGCTAGTGACGGGGTCGGTTGGGTGTCAGCCTCGCTAGTGACGGGGTCGGTTTGGTGTCAGCCTCGCCTCGTGACGGTGTCGGTCTGGTGTCAGCCTCGCCTCGTGACGGTGTCGGTTGGGTGTCAGCCTCGCTAGTGACGGTTTCAGTCTGGTGTCAGCCTCTCCTCGTGACGGTGTCCGTCTGGTGTCAGCCTCGCTAGTGACGGGTTCGGTCTGGTGTCAGCCTCGCTAGTGACGGGGTCGGTCTGGTGTCAGCCTCACCTCGTGACGGTGTCGGTCTGGTGTCAGCCTCGCCTCATGACGGTGTCGGTCTGGTGTCATCCTCGCTAGTGACGGTGTCGGTCTGGTGTCAGCCTCTCCTCGTGACGGTGTCGGTCTGGTGTCAGCCTCTCCTCGTGACGGTGTCGGTCTGGTGTCAGCCTCTCCTCGTGACGGTGTCGGTCTGGTGTCAGCCTCTCCTCGTGACAGGGTTCGTCTGGTGTCAGCCTCGCTAGTGACGGTTTCGGTCTGGTGTCAGCCTCTCCTCGTGATGGTGTCAGTCTGGTGTCAGCCTCGCTAGTGACGGTGTCAGTCTGGTGTCAGCCTCGCTAGTGACGGTGTCAGTCTGGTGTCAGCCTCTCCTCGTGACGGTGTCAGTCTGGTGTCAGCCTCTCCTCGTGACGGTGCCAGTCTGGTGTCAGCCTCGCTAGTGACGATTTCAGTCTGGTGTCAGCCTCTCCTCGTGACGGTGTCCGTCTGGTGTCAGCCTCTCCTCGTGACGGTGTCAGTCTGGTGTCAGCCTCGCTAGTGACGGGGTCGGTCTGGTGTCAGCCTCTCCTCGTGACGGGGTCGGTCTGGTGTCAGCCTCTCCTCGTGACGGTGTCGGTCTGTTGTCAGCCTCTCCTCGTGACGGGGTCCGTCTGGTGTCAGCCTCTCCTCGTGACGGTGTCAGTCTGGTGTCAGCCTCGCTAGTGACGGTTTCAGTCTGGTGTCAGCCTCTCCTCGTGACGGTGTCAGTCTGGTGTCATCCTCGCTAGTGACGGTTTCAGTCTGGTGTCAGCCTCTCCTCGTGACGGTGTCAGTCTGGTGTCAGCCTCTCCTCGTGACGGTGTCAGTCTGGTGTCAGCCTCGCTAGTGACGGTTTCAGTCTGGTGTCAGCCTCTCCTCGTGACGGTGTCCGTCTGGTGTCAGCCTCTCCTCGTGACGGTGTCAGTCTGGTGTCAGCCTCGCTAGTGACGGGGTCGGTCTGGTGTCAGCCTCTCCTCGTGACGGGGTCGGTCTGGTGTCAGCCTCTCCTCGTGACAGGGTCCGTCTGGTGTCAGCCTCGCTAGTGACGGTTTCGGTCTGGTGTCAGCCTCTCCTCGTGACGGTGTCAGTCTGGTGTCAGCCTCGCTAGTGACGGTGTCAGTCTGGTGTCAGCCTCGCTAGTGACGGTGTCAGTCTGGTGTCAGCCTCTCCTCGTGACGGTGTCAGTCTGGTGTCAGCCTCTCCTCGTGACGGTGTCAGTCTGGTGTCAGCCTCGCTAGTGACGGTTTCAGTCTGGTGTCAGCCTCTCCTCGTGACGGTGTCCGTCTGGTGTCAGCCTCTCCTCGTGACGGTGTCAGTCTGGTGTCAGCCTCGCTAGTGACGTGGTCGGTCTGGTGTCAGCCTCTCCTCGTGACGGGGTCGGTCTGGTGTCAGCCTCTCCTCGTGACGGTGTCGGTCTGGTGTCAGCCTCTCCTCGTGACGGGGTCCGTCTGGTGTCAGCCTCTCCTCGTGACGGGGTCGGTCTGGTGTCAGCCTCTCCTCGTGACGGGGTCGGTCTGGTGTCAGCCTCGCTAGTGACGGTTTCAGTCTGGTGTCAGCCTCTCCTCGTGACGGTGTCAGTCTGGTGTCAGCCTCGCTAGTGACGGTGTCAGTCTGGTGTCAGCCTCGCTAGTGACGGTGTCAGTCTGGTGTCAGCCTCTCCTCGTGACGGTGTCAGTCTGGTGTCAGCCTCTCCTCGTGACGGTGTCAGTCTGGTGTCAGCCTCGCTAGTGACGGTTTCAGTCTGGTGTCAGCCTCTCCTCGTGACGGTGTCCGTCTGGTGTCAGCCTCTCCTCGTGACGGTGTCAGTCTGGTGTCAGCCTCGCTAGTGACGGTTTCAGTCTGGTGTCAGCCTCTCCTCGTGACGGTGTCCGTCTGGTATCAGCCTCGCTAGTGACGGGGTCGGTTGGGTGTCAGCCTCGCTAGTGACGGGGTCGGTTTGGTGTCAGCCTCGCCTCGTGACGGTGTCGGTCTGGTGTCAGCCTCGCCTCGTGACGGTGTCGGTTGGGTGTCAGCCTCGCTAGTGACGGTTTCAGTCTGGTGTCAGCCTCTCCTCGTGACGGTGTCCGTCTGGTGTCAGCCTCGCTAGTGACGGGTTCGGTCTGGTGTCAGCCTCGCTAGTGACGGGGTCGGTCTGGTGTCAGCCTCACCTCGTGACGGTGTCGGTCTGGTGTCAGCCTCGCCTCATGACGGTGTCGGTCTGGTGTCATCCTCGCTAGTGACGGTGTCGGTCTGGTGTCAGCCTCTCCTCGTGACGGTGTCGGTCTGGTGTCAGCCTCTCCTCGTGACGGTGTCGGTCTGGTGTCAGCCTCTCCTCGTGACGGTGTCGGTCTGGTGTCAGCCTCTCCTCGTGACAGGGTTCGTCTGGTGTCAGCCTCGCTAGTGACGGTTTCGGTCTGGTGTCAGCCTCTCCTCGTGATGGTGTCAGTCTGGTGTCAGCCTCGCTAGTGACGGTGTCAGTCTGGTGTCAGCCTCGCTAGTGACGGTGTCAGTCTGGTGTCAGCCTCTCCTCGTGACGGTGTCAGTCTGGTGTCAGCCTCTCCTCGTGACGGTGCCAGTCTGGTGTCAGCCTCGCTAGTGACGATTTCAGTCTGGTGTCAGCCTCTCCTCGTGACGGTGTCCGTCTGGTGTCAGCCTCTCCTCGTGACGGTGTCAGTCTGGTGTCAGCCTCGCTAGTGACGGGGTCGGTCTGGTGTCAGCCTCTCCTCGTGACGGGGTCGGTCTGGTGTCAGCCTCTCCTCGTGACGGTGTCGGTCTGTTGTCAGCCTCTCCTCGTGACGGGGTCCGTCTGGTGTCAGCCTCTCCTCGTGACGGTGTCAGTCTGGTGTCAGCCTCGCTAGTGACGGTTTCAGTCTGGTGTCAGCCTCTCCTCGTGACGGTGTCCGTCTGGTGTCAGCCTCTCCTCGTGACGGTGTCAGTCTGGTGTCAGCCTCGCTAGTGACGGGGTCGGTCTGGTGTCAGCCTCTCCTCGTGACGGGGTCGGTCTGGTGTCAGCCTCTCCTCGTGACAGGGTCCGTCTGGTGTCAGCCTCGCTAGTGACGGTTTCGGTCTGGTGTCAGCCTCTCCTCGTGACGGTGTCAGTCTGGTGTCAGCCTCGCTAGTGACGGTGTCAGTCTGGTGTCAGCCTCGCTAGTGACGGTGTCAGTCTGGTGTCAGCCTCTCCTCGTGACGGTGTCAGTCTGGTGTCAGCCTCTCCTCGTGACGGTGTCAGTCTGGTGTCAGCCTCGCTAGTGACGGTTTCAGTCTGGTGTCAGCCTCTCCTCGTGACGGTGTCCGTCTGGTGTCAGCCTCTCCTCGTGACGGTGTCAGTCTGGTGTCAGCCTCGCTAGTGACGTGGTCGGTCTGGTGTCAGCCTCTCCTCGTGACGGGGTCGGTCTGGTGTCAGCCTCTCCTCGTGACGGTGTCGGTCTGGTGTCAGCCTCTCCTCGTGACGGGGTCCGTCTGGTGTCAGCCTCTCCTCGTGACGGGGTCGGTCTGGTGTCAGCCTCTCCTCGTGACGGGGTCGGTCTGGTGTCAGCCTCGCTAGTGACGGTTTCAGTCTGGTGTCAGCCTCTCCTCGTGACGGTGTCAGTCTGGTGTCAGCCTCGCTAGTGACGGTGTCAGTCTGGTGTCAGCCTCGCTAGTAACGGTGTCAGTCTGGTGTCAGCCTCTCCTCGTGACGGTGTCAGTCTGGTGTCAGCCTCTCCTCGTGACGGTGTCAGTCTGGTGTCAGCCTCGCTAGTGACGGTTTCAGTCTGGTGTCAGCCTCTCCTCGTGACGGTGTCCGTCTGGTGTCAGCCTCTCCTCGTGACGGTGTCAGTCTGGTGTCAGCCTCGCTAGTGACGGTTTCAGTCTGGTGTCAGCCTCTCCTCGTGACGGTGTCCGTCTGGTATCAGCCTCGCTAGTGACGGGGTCGGTTGGGTGTCAGCCTCGCTAGTGACGGGGTCGGTTTGGTGTCAGCCTCGCCTCGTGACGGTGTCGGTCTGGTGTCAGCCTCGCCTCGTGACGGTGTCGGTTGGGTGTCAGCCTCGCTAGTGACGGTTTCAGTCTGGTGTCAGCCTCTCCTCGTGACGGTGTCCGTCTGGTGTCAGCCTCGCTAGTGACGGGTTCGGTCTGGTGTCAGCCTCGCTAGTGACGGGGTCGGTCTGGTGTCAGCCTCACCTCGTGACGGTGTCGGTCTGGTGTCAGCCTCGCCTCATGACATTGTCGGTCTGGTGTCATCCTCGCTAGTGACGGTGTCGGTCTGGTGTCAGCCTCTCCTCGTGACGGTGTCGGTCTGGTGTCAGCCTCTCCTCGTGACGGTGTCGGTCTGGTGTCAGCCTCTCCTCGTGACGGTGTCGGTCTGGTGTCAGCCTCTCCTCGTGACAGGGTTCGTCTGGTGTCAGCCTCGCTAGTGACGGTTTCGGTCTGGTGTCAGCCTCTCCTCGTGATGGTGTCAGTCTGGTGTCAGCCTCGCTAGTGACGGTGTCAGTCTGGTGTCAGCCTCGCTAGTGACGGTGTCAGTCTGGTGTCAGCCTCTCCTCGTGACGGTGTCAGTCTGGTGTCAGCCTCTCCTCGTGACGGTGCCAGTCTGGTGTCAGCCTCGCTAGTGACGATTTCAGTCTGGTGTCAGCCTCTCCTCGTGACGGTGTCCGTCTGGTGTCAGCCTCTCCTCGTGACGGTGTCAGTCTGGTGTCAGCCTCGCTAGTGACGGGGTCGGTCTGGTGTCAGCCTCTCCTCGTGACGGGGTCGGTCTGGTGTCAGCCTCTCCTCGTGACGGTGTCGGTCTGTTGTCAGCCTCTCCTCGTGACGGGGTCCGTCTGGTGTCAGCCTCTCCTCGTGACGGGGTCCGTCTGGTGTCAGCCTCTCCTCGTGACGGGGTCCGTCTGGTGGCAGCCTCGCTAGTGACGGTGTCCGTCTGGTGTCAGCCTCTCCTCGTGACGGTGTCAGTCTGGCGTCAGCCTCGCTAGTGACGGGGTCGGTCTGGTGTCAGCCTCTCCTCGTGACGGGGTCGGTCTGGTGTCAGCCTCTCCTCGTGACGGTGTCGGTCTGGTGTCAGCCTCTCCTCGTGACGGGGTCCGTCTGGTGTCAGCCTCTCCTCGTGACGGGGTCGGTCTGGTGTCAGCCTCTCCTCGTGACGGGGTCGGTCTGGTGTCTGCCTCGCTAGTGACGGTTTCAGTCTGGTGTCAGCCTCTCCTCGTGACGGTGTCAGTCTGGTGTCAGCCTCGCTAGTGACGGTGTCAGTCTGGTGTCAGCCTCGCTAGTGACGGTTTCAGTCTGGTGTCAGCCTCTCCTCGTGACGGTGTCAGTCTGGTGTCAGCCTCGCTAGTGACGGTTTCAGTCTGGTGTCAGCCTCTCCTTGTGACGGTGTCCGTCTGGTGTCAGCCTCGCTAGTGACGGGGTCGGTCTGGTGTCAGCCTCGCTAGTGACGGGGTCGGTCTGGTGTCAGCCTCGCCTCGTGACGGTGTCGGTCTGGTGTCATCCTCGCTAGTGACGGTGTCGGTCTGGTGTCATCCTCGCCTCGTGACGGGGTCGGTCTGGTGTCAGCATCGCTAGTGACGGAGTCGGTCTGGTGTCAGCCTCTCCTCATGACGGTGTCGGTCTGGTGTCAGCCTCTCCTCGTGACGGTGTCGGTCTGGTGTCAGCCTCTCCTCGTGACAGGGTCCGTCTGGTGTCAGCCTCGCTAGTGACGGTTTCGGTCTGGTGTCAGCCTCTCCTCGTGACGGTGTCAGTCTGGTGTCAGCCTCGCTAGTGACGGTGTCAGTCTGGTGTCAGCCTCGCTAGTGACGGTGTCAGTCTGGTGTCAGCCTCGCTTGTGACGGTTTCAGTCTGGTGTCAGCCTCTCCTCGTGACGGTGTCCGTCTGGTGTCAGCCTCTCCTCGTGACGGTGTCAGTCTGGTGTCAGCCTCGCTAGTGACGGGGTCGGTCTGGTGTCAGCCTCTCCTCGTGACGGGGTCGGTCTGGTGTCAGCCTCTCCTCGTGACGGTGTCGGTCTGGTGTCAGCCTCTCCTCGTGACGGTGTCGGTCTGGTGTCAGCCTCTCCTCGTGACGGGGTCCGTCTGGTGTCAGCCTCTCCTCGTGACGGTGTCAGTCTGGTGTCAGCCTCGCTAGTGACGGTTTTGGTCTGGTGTCAGCCTCTCCTCGTGACGGTGTCGGTCTGGTGTCAGCCTCTCCTCGTGACAGGGTCCGTCTGGTGTCAGCCTCTCCTCGTGACGGGGTCGGTCTGGTGTCAGCCTCTCCTCGTGACGGGGTCGGTCTGGTGTCAGCCTCGCTAGTGACGGTTTCAGTCTGGTGTCAGCCTCTCCTCGTGACGGTGTCGGTCTGGTGTCAGCCTCTCCTCGTGACGGGGTCCGTCTGGTGTCAGCCTCTCCTCGTGACGGGGTCGGTCTGGTGTCAGCCTCTCCTCGTGACGGTGTCGGTCTGGTGTCAGCCTCTCCTCGTGACAGGGTCCGTCTGGTGTCAGCCTCGCTAGTGACGGTTTCGGTCTGGTGTCAGCCTCTCCTCGTGACGGTGTCAGTCTGGTGTCAGCCTCGCTTGTGACGGTTTCAGTCTGGTGTCAGCCTCTCCTCGTGACGGTGTCGGTCTGGTGTCAGCCTCTCCTCGTGACGGGGTCCGTCTGGTGTCAGCCTCTCCTCGTGACGGGGTCGGTCTGGTGTCAGCCTCTCCTCGTGACGGGGTCGGTCTAGTGTCAGCCTCGCTAGTGACGGTTTCAGTCTGGTGTCAGCCTCTCCTCGTGACGGTGTCAGTCTGGTGTCAGCCTCGCTAGTGACGGTGTCAGTCTGGTGTCAGCCTCGCTAGTGACGGTTTCAGTCTGGTGTCAGCCTCTCCTCGTGACGGTGTCAGTCTGGTGTCAGCCTCGCTAGTGACGGTTTCAGTCTGGTGTCAGCCTCTCCTCGTGACGGTGTCAGTCTGGTGTCAGCCTCTCCTCGTGACGGTGTCAGTCTGGTGTCAGCCTCGCTAGTGACGGTTTCAGTCTGGTGTCAGCCTCTCCTCGTGACGGTGTCCGTCTGGTGTCAGCCTCGCTAGCGAAGGGGTCAGTCTGGTGTCAGCCTCGCTAGTGACGGGGTCGGTCTGGTGTCAGCCTCGCCTCGTGACGGTGTCGGTCTGGTGTCAGCCTCGCCTCGTGACGGTGTCGGTCTGGTGTCATCCTCGCTAGTGACGGTGTCGGTCTGGTGTCATCCTCTCCTCGTGACGGGGTCGGTCTGGTGTCAGCCTCGCTAGTGACGGAGTCGGTCTGGTGTCAGCCTCTACTCGTGACGGTGTCGGTCTGGTGTCAGCCTCTCCTCGTGACGGTGTCGGTCTGGTGTCAGCCTCTCCTCGTGACAGGTTCCGTCTGGTGTCAGCCTCGCTAGTGACGGTTTCGGTCTGGTGTCAGCCTCTCCTCGTGACGGTGTAAGTCTGGTGTCAGCCTCTCCTCGTGACGGTGTCAGTCTGGTGTCAGCCTCGCCTCGTGACGGTGTCGGTCTGGTGTCATCCTCGCTAGTGACGGTGTCGGTCTGGTGTCATCCTCGCCTCGTGACGGGGTCGGTCTGGTGTCAGCCTCGCTAGTGACGGAGTCGGTCTGGTGTCAGCCTCTACTCGTGACGGTGTCGGTCTGGTATCAGCCTCTCCTCGTGACGGTGTCGGTCTGGTGTCAGCCTCTCCTCGTGACGGTGTCAGTCTGGTGTCAGCCTCGCTAGTGACGGTGTCAGTCTGGTGTCAGCCTCGCTAGTGACGGTGTCAGTCTGGTGTCAGCCTCTCCTCGTGACGGTGTCAGTCTGGTGTCAGCCTCTCCTCGTGACGGTGTCAGTCTGGTGTCAGCCTCGCTAGTGACGGTTTCAGTCTGGTGTCAGCCTCTCCTCGTGAATGTGTCCGTCTGGTGTCAGCCTCTCCTCGTGACGGTGTCAGTCTGGTGTCAGCCTCGCTAGTGACGGGGTCGGTCTGGTGTCAGCCTCTCCTCGTGACGGTGTCGGTCTGGTGTCAGCCTCTCCTCGTGACGGGGTCCGTCTGGTGTCAGCCTCTCCTCGTGACGGGGTCCGTCTGGTTTCAGCCTCTCCTCGTGACGGGGTCGGTCTGGTGTCAGCCTCTCCTCGTGACGGGGTCGGTCTGGTGTCAGCCTCGCTAGTGACGGTTTCAGTCTGGTGTCAGCCTCTCCTCGTGACGGTGTCAGTCTGGTGTCAGCCTCGCTAGTGACGGTGTCAGTCTGGTGTCAGCCTCGCTAGTGACGGTTTCAGTCTGGTGTCAGCCTCTCCTCGTGACGGTGTCAGTCTGGTGTCAGCCTCGCTAGTGACGGGGTCGGTCTGGTGTCAGCCTCTCCTCGTGACGGGGTCGGTCTGGTGTCAGCCTCTCCTCGTGATGGTGTCAGTCTGGTGTCAGCCTCGCTAGTGACGGTTTCAGTCTGGTGTCAGCCTCTCCTCGTGACGGTGTCCGTCTGGTGTCAGCCTCTCCTCGTGACGGTGTCAGTCTGGTGTCAGCCTCGCTAGTGACGGGGTCGGTCTGGTGTCAGCCTCTCCTCGTGACGGGGTCGGTCTGGTTTCAGCCTCTCCTCGTGACGGTGTCGGTCTGGTGTCAGCCTCTCCTCGTGACGGGGTCGGTCTGGTGTCAGCCTCTCCTCGTGACGGGGTCGGTCTGGTGTCAGCCTCTCCTCGTGACGGGGTCGGTCTGGTGTCAGCCTCGCTAGTGACGGTTTCAGTCTGGTGTCAGCCTCTCCTCGTGACGGTGTCAGTCTGGTGTCAGCCTCGCTAGTGACGGTGTCAGTCTGGTGTCAGCCTCGCTAGTGACGGTTTCAGTCTGGTGTCAGCCTCTCCTCGTGACGGTGTCAGTCTGGTGTCAGCCTCGCTAGTGACGGTGTCAGTCTGGTGTCAGCCTCTCCTCGTGACGGTGTCAGTCTGGTGTCAGCCTCTCCTCGTGACGGTGTCAGTCTGGTGTCAGCCTCGCTAGTGACGGTTTCAGTCTGGTGTCAGCCTCTCCTCGTGACGGTGTCCGTCTGGTGTCAGCCTCTCCTCGTGACGGTGTCAGTCTGGTGTCAGCCTCGCTAGTGACGGGGTCGGTCTGGTGTCAGCCTCTCCTCGTGACGGGGTCGGTCTGGTTTCAGCCTCTCCTCGTGACGGTGTCGGTCTGGTGTCAGCCTCTCCTCGTGACGGGGTCCGTCTGGTGTCAGCCTCTCCTCGTGACGGGGTCCGTCTGGTGTCAGCCTCTCCTCGTGACGGGGTCGGTCTGGTGTCAGCCTCGCTAGTGACGGTTTCAGTCTGGTGTCAGCCTCTCCTCGTGACGGTGTCAGTCTGGTGTCAGCCTCGCTAGTGACGGTGTCAGTCTGGTGTCAGCCTCTCCTCGTGACGGTGTCAGTCTGGTGTCAGCCTCTCCACTGACGGTGTCAGTCTGGTGTCAGCCTCGCTAGTGACGGTTTCAGTCTGGTGTCAGCCTCTCCTCGTGACGGTGTCCGTCTGGTGTCAGCCTCTCCTCGTGACGGTGTCGGTCTGGTGTCAGCCTCTCCTCGTGACGGTGTCAGTCTGGTGTCAGCCTCTCCTCGTGACGGTGTCAGTCTGGTGTCAGCCTCGCTAGTGACGGTTTCAGTCTGGTGTCAGCCTCTCCTCGTGACGGTGTCCGTCTGGTGTCAGCCTCGCTAGTGACGGGGTCGGTCTGGTGTCAGCCTCGCTAGTGACGGGGTCGGTCTGGTGTAAGCCTCGCCTCGTGACGGTGTCGGTCTGGTGTCAGCCTCGCCTCGTGACGGTGTCGGTCTGGTGTCATCCTCGCTAGTGACGGTGTCGGTCTGGTGTCATCCTCGCCTCGTGACGGGGTCGGTCTGGTGTCAGCCTCGCTAGTGACGGAGTCGGTCTGGTGTCAGCCTCTCCTCGTGACGGTGTCAGTCTGGTGTCAGCCTCGCTAGTGACGGGGTCGGTCTGGTGTCAGCCTCTCCTCGTGACGGGGTCGGTCTGGTGTCAGCCTCTCCTCGTGACGGTGTCAGTCTGGTGTCAGCCTCGCTAGTGACGGTTTCAGTCTGGTGTCAGCCTCTCCTCGTGACGGTGTCCGTCTGGTGTCAGCCTCGCTAGTGACGGGGTCGGTCTGGTGTCAGCCTCGCTAGTGACGGGGTCGGTCTGGTGTCAGCCTCGCCTCGTGACGGTGTTGGTCTGGTGTCAGCCTCGCCTCGTGACGGTGTCAGTCTGGTGTCAGCCTCTCCTCGTGACGGTGTCAGTCTGGTGTCAGCCTCGCTAGTGACGGTGTCAGTCTGGTGTCAGCCTCGCTAGTGACGGTGTCAGTCTGGTGTCAGCCTCTCCTCGTGACGGTGTCAGTCTGGTGTCAGCCTCTCCTCGTGACGGTGTCAGTCTGGTGTCAGCCTCGCTAGTGACGGTTTCAGTCTGGTGTCAGCCTCTCCTCGTGACGGTGTCCGTCTGGTGTCAGCCTCTCCTCGTGACGGTGTCAGTCTGGTGTCAGCCTCGCTAGTGACGGGGTCGGTCTGGTGTCAGCCTCTCCTCGTGACGGGGTCGGTCTGGTGTCAGCCTCTCCTCGTGACGGTGTCGGTCTGGTGTCAGCCTCTCCTCGTGACGGGGTCCGTCTGGTGTCAGCCTCTCCTCGTGACGGGGTCGGTCTGGTGTCAGCCTCTCCTCGTGACGGGGTCGGTCTGGTGTCAGCCTCGCTAGTGACGGTTTCAGTCTGGTGTCAGCCTCTCCTCGTGACGGTGTCAGTCTGG